>NC_052055.2:23255292-23555292 GCF_903992535.2 Arvicola amphibius
CCTTCACACCAATGCACACAAAATAAAATTAAATAAACTATATAAAAAAAGCTCAGCAACACAAACAAAACAAACGAAGCACATTTTCTCCCTTGCCCAGAAGACGCAATTAAGACGCCTGAGGTCCTTCTCGCTCCATTCCAGAACACTGGCTACCTTGATCTTGTGCAGGCAACCAGTGCTGCTGTGGATTTATGAGTGCCATGGTCCTGTGATAGTTAGAAGATACTGGTTTATTCTGGTCCTCTCTGATTTCTGTATCTTGACAGTCTTTACAACCTCTTTTCTGCGAAAACTCATCAATGGTCTTCCACAGCGTGCGAACCCTGTGAACTGTAGTAATGATCTGGTTGTCAGGACATGGGTACGATAATGGCATGAGTGTTAGAGGGGTAGCCAACCACTCTCTGACAGGATTTAAGGCCCACCCAACAGGAGGAAATGCCTGCTGTGCACTGTGAATCTGACTAAAAATCACGGTTGGGGAGCTCACAGACTCGAATGCTGAGCTCATTACCATTATTTTTCTAAATGCACATAGCATCAACCTTCCCTCTGAATCCGTATCTCTTACTTGTAGAGTAGTCTAACTCTCTAGATTCTTCATTAAAGAATATTTTTGTGAAGTGGACAATAGTTAAACACAAAAGCTCACAGGCAGCCAAAGTGCAGCGAGCATGACTGTAGAGTGCTCAGACACACATTGGAGATTCTACAATAGTATGAACAGTTCAAGCTGACTTCACGTTTCCAGCCACCACTGCCAAGCAATGAGCCGTATGAGTGAAACCTTTTAAGTCACCTCACTTGTTGCTCTAGTTCCTAGCTTAATCCATATGCATGAAAATTACATGATTTTATTTTCTTTCACACCTGAGTACAGTTACATTGGATATGCATGCATTATTTTAGGTGTGTTGCTCATTAAGGCTGGCTCTATTTCTTTGCTGTTGTGAAGATAGCAGCAGTAAACATATCTCTGTGGTAAGATATGGGGTCTTTTTGGTGTATGCCAAGGAATGTTAGATCTTGATCACATGGTCTTTTTTTAACTTTTGGAGAATCCTCCATACTGATTTCTGTGCTGGCCATACTAGTTTTCACTCCTACCAGCAAGCAGCAAGTAACGTTTCCTTTCTTCCCACACCCTCTCCATCATTTGACAGCAGATTCCTCGATGGCAGCCATTCTGACAGGGATGAAGAGACCTCTCAAGGTAATTTGAATTTGCATCTCTACATGGGATAACTTCAATTACTCAATGAACTTATTGATTTCTTGTATTGACACAGTTGAAATTGGTTAATTTTGTTGTTGTTGTTGTTGTTGTTGTTGTTGTTAAAGTTTGGCCTTCTTGAACAGGTTAGAATGTAAAGTCAGAGCTTGTGTTATGGAGAATGATTCACTAGAGATTAAATTTTGAGGTAAATCATAAATTAGTATAACGCTGAGTTGTTCCCTCTAGCACAGCAGACAGCATTGTGATTGCCGCAGTTCTGGAGTGGGATGGAAGTGAGTGACAGTTCTGCCTGTGAATAGTCTCAGATGATTAAAGATATGGTCATGGGTTCAGGGCATTCTGAGAAATATTTCTACCAAAGTACATGTGGGACATCAATGACAGGGAAATAATAAAAGAATAGATAAATATTGTATTAGATGCTAAGTACGCATTATAAACTCTTCACTACCTAGAGAAAATCTTCTGATGCTGAGAGAACAGAATCTTAAAAAAAAAAAAAAAAGATTTAGCAGATCAACCCACACATTAGCTATGACTGACAATCTTGGTTCCAGCTAAAGGGCCACATGTGTAATAGTTGAACAAGTGAAGTGGGAGGGTACTTGTATCGGGGGAGGAAATGGTTGCAAAACAACCTCTGAGTCTGAGCAGTGTTATTCCTGGAGGGAGCCCACGAAAGTGGAGGGTCTGGAGGGAGTACTGGTAACAATGTTCTCCTGATATATGGCCTGCAGTTGTGGGAAATTACCTGTAGGAACCATAAGGAGCCCATGAGCGTGAGAGAGAGGCACCTTGGAAGGAATCAATAATTTTAGGAACGTAAAAAAACTGAAGGTAGGTGATTGGTCAAATATAATAAGCACACAAAATTTGTGTTCAAAGATGTTGAAATTGATGGCATTTGACTTAGAGAAGAATGAAATAACTTCAAATTGTAAATCTTTTGTCATCATAAGCTTTTAATCTGTTTGATCAGATTAAATATACCTGGTCAAAGGAGTGGTTTAAAATTGTTTTCTATTGAGGGTCCTGTGTGTTCATTTAAATTCTGTCCTTCTTGTATCCAGAAGGTAACAGATCATCTGCGAATCTAGGCAGATGATGACTCCAAGGCTTCCTACAGAGTTTGTGCTGGCTTATAAACTCATCCTTCATGAATTTACTCTTCCTGTACAATCTCCATTCAGTAATTTGTATATGAAACAACACACACACAGAGACACACATGGGGAGAGAGAGAGAGAGAGAAAGAGAGAAAGAGAGAGAGAGAGAGAGAGAGAGAGAGAGAGAGAGAGACTCGTGTGTGAATGTTTGCCATCATTTGGGGAGATTTAGGTTCCTTAAGAAAGTAGGACCAAGTTGGAGAATTAAGTATTGGGGGCATGTCTTTGAAGGTTTTCTCTGACACTAAGTAGCTTCCTTGCTTTCCTTGGTTTCTGGACCATATGAGGTTAACTACTTAGCCCTACCATGATGGGCCAATACACCTAAATCTGTGAGGAAGAATCAGTTTTTTCTCCGCTAAGTTGTTCGTTGTCAGTTATTTGGTCACAGTCAGGTATAAAGCAACTAATCCATCCACCCCACAGTCACATGTTAAAGTCTTTATTGTATGTAATGAGAAGTCAAGTGCTTTGTGGTGTATCTCGTGAAGGGAGAGACACTGAATGAGAGGTCAGAGAAGCGGTTGCTTATCTACTTATCATTTGAAGACCCAGGAAAAAGCTGGCAATCCGTTATCTCATTAACAACCCTCACAAGACCCCCAGTTTGCTTGTGCCCTGCTCTTTGATGCCTTAAAGATTTCAGACATCTGAGAAATTAGTTTTTGTGATATGTAAGTCAGCAGTCCATGGTATTTCGATATAGCCAACCTGACATGTTGGGCTCATCTTCATTTCATTCCAGAGAAGTCTCTCCTGGAGGCTGTGTCTATTTTCTTTATCCTGGTTGAATAAAGAGCAAAGTGTACTTTGAGGACACAGCTTGGAACTTTTAATAAATAGCATAAGTATTAAATCTGAGTGGTATAATTGAACAATTTATGACCTTGGGGAGTTCAATACAACTTTTCAAAACTTGCTTTCTTCTGCGAAATGAGGATAATGAAGCTCTTCCGGGAAATGTTTAAGAGATAGATGTAAAAATGTTCTGCAGAACCATTTACATACTCCTTGGATTGATGCTTCCTTATTAGCTGCTCTAGTCCAACTCGAAAGGACCCACTCGGTATTCAGCATCTTTGCGAAAGTCAGAATTACAATGACTCATGCATTTATACACTTTCAAGAACGATGTTGAGAAATTGTGATCTAGAAACTCCAAGATACCGAATAACATCAACAAAGAAGATGCATGGAGCTGTGGTGGTCGGGACCTGGGTGGGCTTTCCTCATTCTGGATGAACAAAGGAAGAGAAAACTCAAAGATGAAGAAGCTGTACATGTAGGTCATTTTAGGCTGTTCAAGGACATAACCCAACTTGAGCTATGAAAGACTCCATGGGGTACGAACAGCAGAGATTACTACTGTTGTCCCAAGTTGACAGGTAAAGGCACTAATCCTGAGAGACAGTCTCTGTTTAACACCGGACTAATACCCAGATGTTTGAGCCTAATGACACCTACCCAGATATGGCCCATCCATGTTTTGTTTCCTGAAACTTAAAGTACTGGCCTAAGTATAGAGTTAGAGAAAGGGGACTAATATTTTGTACTGTGACAAATTAATTCCCTAGAAACAAAGATGATTTCATTTCGTCCTCACAGTTCTTCAAAAATGATTAAAATTTTATTGTATTTAATACTTATAAAATACTTTTTAAACATTTTGGCAATAAAGGAACACTGAAGCTAAGCCATACTAACTGTGGGCAGGTTATGCAGCAAGGAAGTGACGAGTCCAGGCCTTAGAGCTGGCCCTTCCATCGCAGATGTGTCCTTCCTTCCTTGCCTCCACCAGCAAGCAGCACGTGCCAGCAGTGTCAGCGCGTATTTAAAACGACCTTGCCTCCAAGAGTCTCTGTAACAAAATGACAAGGCTTCTCAGCGGAAAGACACTTCACATAATGACGAGTCTTACTCCCACTGGCATTTCTTTTTTGCTCTGTTAACTTAGTTCTTGGGGGAGAGGAAAGAAAAGGTTGCAATCAGCAATTTTGCCACAGGAGTGGAACCTGCACCCTTAGCCAGCTGTGACCGAATGATCCATTATTCATGTGCCACGTGGGCCTCTTCATTCCTCACCTGCCTGAGAGTGGCTCTCATTTCCATCCGTCCTTTCAGAAATATCCAGAATGTGAGCACACAGAGCAAGCCTGTCACTCTAGTTCTAACAATCCCTTCTGGTTTGACTCCCCTCTGAGGTGGAGGGAAGAAAAGTTTGCCCATTTCAATGTCACCTGAAAAAAATCTCTTGTCAGCTGAAGGTGTTTCGCTGTAATCCAGAAGTGAAGAATTGTTGCACGTGACTTGGCCTGCAAGCTTATAAAGGAAACCCCTAGCAAAGGCGAGGGTAGGCAGTTCTCAACTCCAACTGATCTGAAGTGACTTTTAAAGGTAGCCTACGTGGGAGGAAAACACAGTGACGTTCCTCTCTGCCAAAAGGAACATCCCAGGTAACAGTAAATATAGAGGCTCTTCCCTCCATGCCTAAAGCCGTGCGGATTAAAAAAAAAAATCTCTTTCAGCTGAGAGGTTTGTTAGGCTCAGGCAAGAGAGAGAGATTTCATCAAGTATAGATTGTAATGTTCTGATGCAGGGCCATGCACAACTCCATCCTTTTTAATCCCTTGGCAATCATCTTCCAAAGAAGGCTTTACTGTAGGCTGGCTAGGTGAAGTTCTTTGATTAAGGCCTCACAGCTAACAAATAGAATGTACTATATCACTGTATCAGAACTCCCAACTCACAGTTTTGCTCTTTTTTTTTTTCTATACACATGGCTGTTACAGCTTGCAAATATTTTTAAATGGGTTTTATGGTATTTTGCATAAAAGACTTCGCAGTGTTGTGTTTTGTTTTTGTCATTGGGGTCTCTTACCGTACAGAACAGTCATAAAAACTGCTTGGGCCAATATTTTGAGTAATCAAGAAGAATAAGGGGTGTGATGATAAAATAGAGTTTGTTGGTTTTAAAACAGCTGACCTTTGAGTCTAATGCCTGAGGGCCTGGATGCCTAATCACCACTGGTAGGCAGTTTGGGATATCTGACATAAGCTTCCATAGAGCGTCCTATATGTGGAGACAAGCCAAGGTGTATGTTACTGCAGAAAGCAATCAGAAGGGGGTGGAGGAGTAAGTAATGGCATCAGAAATACAGACTAGGAACACTAAGGGAGAATGCTTCAACAATGGCTTGCTGAAGATGTTAGCATGTCAAGAAAGACACTTGTCATCTCAGATGTGTTTCTTCAGCCCTGAACTCATCATAGGCACGGACACCAAACAAGCAGTGCCCAAAGTCCTTTCCTTACTGCATGCAAAATTCAGATGTAGTGCATGTGAGTATTTGACTTTAATTTTATGTATAAGCTTGTATGTATTTATCTGTATATGTATATGCCCATAAATATAAACATTCTATAATTAGTCACGGTATACACATATACACACGGATTTGCACTTGTGCAATTGGAATGGTGACAGTGTGATTTTTCTCAAGCAACACTTCAGTAATATTTCTTAAATGCTAAGTTGAGAAACCCATGAAGTTTTTGCTAAGGGATAAAAGCTAAAACGAGCAGATTTAACCATTGCTCGAATCCCCCTTTTGGTTAGCTTAAATGGAACAAGAGTGTCAGTCTCCTGGGACAGTTCCTATTTGGAAATGCCTTTACACAACACGTATTCAGTATCCTCTCAGAGTTTGCTTGGTTCCTCTTGTTAATGTGGAATTAATTTGAATCCAGAATGGAGGTCTCAGGTCCTGGGTGCACCTATAGTTCTGCCGCTTGTTTGACACGAACTTCAGCATTCAGGGTAAGGCAATATGAACATACCTCAATAGTAATTGATTTTTAGCAACATAGTAACACAAGTAGAAAGTTCTGCCACTGATTAGATAATTGTACAGGCATGGTTTAGCTGCCTACCTCTCTAGTTGTTTTTTTGTGAATTAATCTTCTGAACATCATACTGTATTCAGCAACATATGAATAATTATATTCTCTTGAGGTGTGACAGTGAAGAAGAAATGGGTGTATATATAACACATGACAATTTCTTACCCATGCAAGGCAATGAACTAGTTATACATATATATCTGCCTAGGTGTTTGTCATATATCCATCATTTAACTATTTATAATCTGTAATATATACCACTCATAGTTATAGTTGACTAAAAGTCTATCTGTTCTGGTTCTCAGAAAACTGAAGTGACAAGACAGTCATAATATCACAATTATTAAGTCAAAAAGTTTAGGAATGATAATGAGTAAGCAAAACTATTTTGTTTTAAATTCTAATTTTACATTTGAAAATTTAAAGATATACTCTCCAATGCATGTGTAATTAAAAGCATTATAGACAGACTTAGGAGATGGCTCCCTGGATAAAAGTACTACCTGTACAAGCACCGAGGCCTGAGTTCGAATCAGCAGCACATGCACACAAAAAGCAGAGCATGGTTTTGAGAGACAGGGACAGAATCCGTGCAGCTTGTGGATGGAAACCTAGCTCTAGATTTGATGACAGACCTAACCCATCTTAAGGGAATAAGGTGGAGTGTGATAGAACAGGACATTCAACATCTCCCTCTGGCCTCTGAGCATATGTGCCCACTCCCTTCCATGTGCACACACCATAAAATACAAAAATAAGTAAATAAATAAAAATAAAAACATTATAAAGTTTGAACATAATGAGACCTGAAAAACAGAATTGTATCCATTTTCTAGATTAGCCTTTAAAAATATTTGCCTATAATTTTCAAAATTTTAACTTATATATAACTTCATTGATTTCTTCTGCAGAGATTGCATTAAGGAGCTTGTCAAATTTAGCAAATACTACTTCAGAAAACAATAATGATGTTAATTATTACCATAAGAAAATGTATCAAAAGCATATAACATGGAGCTATTTACAACAGTTATTGAATTGTTTAAAATACCTTGGGAAGGTGCCTAACAGAGTCTAGTTCTAGACTCTGTTGTACATATTGTCAAATATTTTTCTCTAATTCTATCTTTATGTATGTATGTATGTATGTATCTATCTATCTATCTATCTACCTATGTATCTATCTATGTATCTATCTATCTATGTATCTATTATCTATGTATCTATGTATCTATCTATCATCTATCTATCTATCTATCTATCTATCTATCTATCTATCTATCTATCTATCTATCATGTATTAATCAATCAATCTATGTCTCTATCATCTATCTATCTTCTATTGATCTATCTATCTAATTCTATTAATATCATTTGTGTGTTAAATACTTTCTCTGTTCATTCACTCAATCATTCATTCATTGAACTTCTACTAAGATTTTTAATAAAGAACGGGCATTGCACTAAGTTCTGGAGGCATAATGTAAACTAAGATTAATAATATTTATTAATAAGTGTTCTGTCTAGTGTACATTAATGGGAAGACTGTATAAATATATGCAATTTTAACATGTTTTTAAAGGCAAAACTGTGAAGCACTAACCATGTTAGAAAGCTAGTTTTCCCAAACTTAGAGTCTGGCGAACATCCCTATAGGAAATATGATATTTCTAGATGAAATTGGGTGTCAATAGCATAGAAAATACCCTAAAGTATAATGATGATACTCATTTTTAAAACAAAAGCAATCTAACATTGTCATATTAGATAGTGGATATAAAGATGAAGATGATTATTCTTTTGGTGAAAAAGGGATTGCTTCCATATCAGAGCAATATATTGTATCTTATACTGTAGTGATGTGTGTAATATAAGAGAATAACAGTGTGCCTTGTTTTACAGGGAGATATCACAGAGAAGGCAGCTTCTCTCCTGTGTGACTGATCCTAAGTTTCCTGAAGCCAGGGGATGCGACTCTTTTAGGCTTGCATATTATTCTTTTCCCCAATATAGCAGCAGGTCCTCAGAGAGCTTTGAATACATTTCTGACTTAATGTTACTTATTAAAATGACACCTAGGAGGTTAGAACAGAGGCTACTGAGATGGAATGAAGATGAAGCATGGCAATGACAGGCTAGGTTGACATGAAGATTTTGCCCACTATCCCTGTGGTGACTAATTTGGGATGTGTTTTTATTCATTTGTTTTTACATTCACGTTGTTGATATCAGTCACCTATCAAATAGAGAGATTATAGTTCATCTCCATTGCCTATACACATGTCTGCATGGAGCTAGGATACAGAGACATAGGCATACTCTCAGGTCAGTATAATCTCAGAAAGTATCAGCACAAGACGCTAAGAAACAGGGATGTGAAAGTGATGTTGTGTGATGTTGGACAACAGTGCTAGGAGCTGTCCTCTGGTGTAGGAAGTCCTCTTGTATATGCGTTGCTTTTATTGCTTAATGAATAAAGAAACTTCCTTGGCCTGTGATAGGGCAGAGTAGAGTTAGGCAAGGAAAACTAAACTGAATGCGGGCAGAAAGAAGGCAGAGATGCCTTGTAGCTGCAGCCAGAGACAGACATGATGGAACCTTGCCGGTAAGCCATGGCAACGTGGCAATACACAGATCAATGAAGATGGGTTATTTTTAGGATGTAAGAGCTAGCCCATAAAAAACTAGACCTAATAGGCCAAGCAGTGATTTAATTAATACAGTTTCTGTGTGGTTATTTTGGTTCTGGTAAGCCCGGAATGAACAAGCAGCTTCCCCCAATCTTCGCTTGTCCTCTGATCCCAATTTCTCTTCTAGGTTCCTCTTCTTAGTATGCTTTATGCTGTCATGTCTTTCACCAAGTTTCATGTGAAGATTCTGCAAATCTCTTTCCCCAGCATTGCTTCTTCCCACAGCTTCATCTATACAGATATAATTCTCCTGTGACATCTCCACCTAATATATTGCTGATACTTCTAACTCAATTTCATCAATGCTGAGCTCATCAAAATGTGTTCATTGTCTGTTTCTAATTTTGCTAATAGCTCCCTGCTAAACCCAATAATGTTGGGAACACTTTGGCTCAGCATTTCCTTCCTCTATTCCTACATCCAGCCATTTTGGTTGATCATCCATCTGTGATGTGTTGCAATTCTCAATCCTACCTGTGTTACCCTAGTTTAGATACTTTTGCTTCTCATGGAGGTAAGAAATGTTCAGCAATAAGATATGGAATGTGAGGTGGCTGCGTATATGGCCTACTTAGTAAAGCATAGCTGAAAAGTGCAAAGACCTGAGTTCATTCCTCAGTTCCCACATAAAATGCCATATACAACAGTATACCCTTGTAATCCTCATGTTGGGGAAGAGGAACAAGAGGCTCCTTATGTCTTGCTGGCCGTTAGTGCAGACAAATCAGCAAAGTCTATGAGAGACTTTCAAAAAGTAAGGCAAAGCGCAATGATGATCATATCAGACATCAGCTTCTCACCTTCACACATGAAAACATTGGGAGAAACTGATTCCAAGGCTCTGCTTACAAAGGCCATGATTTTATGGATATAAAGTACAACTTGGATATTGAGACTTTTCAGAAGCATTCCAGGTTCATTCTAGCATGTAGTAAGGTCAGGGGTCACTGACACATGCATAGAAAATTCACTTCTTCCTTCTTGCTTGGCATTCTCAACACTGCCACTCTTTTTGGAAGAGCAGAAAAAAATCACTTGATTATTGACATGGTTCCAGAACCTCAAAGATGTAAAAACAAAACTTAAAGAGAAAGTGAATAAACATGAAATGTGTGAAGTACAAAACCCTTCTGATACCATGGCAATCAGCTGGCTCCAGTCTGAAGAACAAATCTCTCATGATATCACAGTAGCCTTGGCATCTGTTTAGAAAGAAACAAACATGAGAATATTCTCTGCTCAGACTTGTTTTACCACTTCTAATTTTCCATCCTTCAAGCAATCTTAGACAATATTATTGCTTTAAAATAAACAACTGTGAACGTATCACTCTCCTTCATAAATTTCTTTCAATTCCTTTATTGTTGTTGCTTTATTTTAAAACAGGAAAAAGCTCACAGGTTCTTTACTAATCTGCATACAGCTCACCATTCCATTCTATGAACTCCATTTCTCTTGCACACACTCCTGCCTTTTTAGGAGCTTGCTTGTGCTATTCCTCCCCATTCAACACTAGCACCCATTGCATCCTTGCCTTTTCTGTTCACACATTCTGTCTCACACCCAGTTTTCCATGGGCATTTTGGAAAGTCTTTCTCAAGTACCATGATCTTTCTTTACTTTATAAACTGAATCTATTACTAATTTAAAAATTCATGTAATATTGTTTGAGTCATGAATCAACTGTTGACTATTTGGTGCAGACCCATGGAGAGAGCTTTATACTAGGAAGAAACACAGACTACAGCAGAAATGACTACTGTCACCAAGAGAGGGTACAAAGATGCAAGGACTGTAAAGCAATTGGAATTGTTATTTTAATACTGTTTCAGAGGGTTTTTTTTATGGGGGGAATGGGGATTAAATGGTTGAGGATTCATCACTCTAAGTGAGACAAGTAGTTGCGTTAGAGAGGATGAGGCCCTCTGTTCTAAAGAAGTGGTCTTAGAGGTAAGAGAGCTTAAAAAAAAGAAGCACTTGGTTTTGGTAAGATAAAAATGATTTCAGAAGAAATGGGCCAGGGATTTGATTATTCTGTTGATGGGAGATTTTAGAGAGCAAGTCATCTAAGAAGGTCCAATATTGGTTGTAACTCTGTCTTCTGTTGCAAGGATTTTTTAAAATCTATTTTTCAATTGAAAACTCCCATTCAGTTTTGTTTCTTGCTACGAACGGATTGTGGTTTGTATAGGGTCTCTAAAGCTAATGTATCATCAATTGACTCCTTCATGTTTATAATGTCAGGAAAATTGTAACCCCCTGGCTTCACACTACTTTCTCCTTGACCCAATAAGATGAGTGATTATTTTTCCCCCTTTACCTTTTAGACCTCAGTCCTGAGGAATATGAACTTCTCAAAGGGATAAGGGTAAGAGAAAGCAGATCTGCTGGGTAAATTGGGAACATGAGGACCTTGGGAGAGGGTTGAAGGGGAGGGGAGAGGAAGCAAGGGGAGCAGAGAAAAATGTAGAGCACAAGAAAAATCAATAAAAAAGAAATCAGAAATTGGTGATACTAAGAGGACTCCAATTTTGTAAGTATGGCTCTGAAGAAAAGGTAGTCCTCAGGTCATTGGGGCTTCTGATTGGAAAACAAAAACAGAACTAAAACCAAACAAACAACAACCTAGAGATCTACTTTTTATATGGGATCTCTATTTTACTTTATTTTCATTTTATGGTTACAATGTACTTTTTCCACATTTCTAAAATCTGGTTGGCATAAACAACAACATTTCTTGCTGCCAGAAATAGTCTTGAGTCTCTCAGGTGGTGAGCTCCATTTTGACACGAAATACTTTAAAAGATCTGAATTTCTTTTGATTTTATTGACTAAGCACTACAGAATCTTCATAACATCAAGTATTAAATACTGTCCAAAGAACGTAATATCTTCTCACATTCCAATTTACTGAGTGCCAAAATGATGGGCATTTGAAATAGAATAACTGTTGAACTTTGAATTTAGCTTATTTTCAGAAGCATCCACTATCTTCACCCAGCTGTGTTGGTTCTAGCCTTTCATCTTTTCTAATCCAAATCAGAGAATTAAAAAAAAATTCAACAGAAGGAAGAGAAGATTGGCAGCTGCCATGTTTGGTGATGCCCCAACGTCTTTTACTCCTAAGGAATCTATACAACAAAGGTTGAAATGTAAAATTCTTTTTCTCCTGTCAGATCATTTTTTTTTTACTTTAATTTTTTTCTTTTTCTTGATGAAATCAAGTCTTTCCACTATTTTATATCCTGTGAGGCCCTATTTATACTCAACTGTCTGCAGTATTGGGAGGATATGGTATGTTCTTGCAAAGACACAGAAAGACTGGAAGCAGAGCTGATGTGAACTAAAGTTTCAGTAAGTGCTCTTGAGGTCACTCTTTCCTATTATAAAAAGGCAGAACTGGATGCTGAGAAAATCTCCATGTTGAAATCCATGTCTAGTGGGTGTCTAAGAGTTAGGTCATAAAGGGAGGGGGATTTAGGGAAGTAACTGATGATGTTGAAGAGGGAGGAGCTTAGCTCAGTTTAGAAACAGACAATGGGTCATGTTTTTTTGAAGGGCAGTCAAAAATAGGAGGTTGAGATTGACCAGGTCTTGTACAGATTGATAATTCATGCTTAACGACAATGGCATGTGATTAATTCTATGGTTAAAAAAATAACCCAATGCATACATCTTATAGGAGAGGAGGAAACATTGCGCTATTGGAGTTGTCTTAATTACTGTTCTTCTGGTGAAAAGAGACATCATGACCAAGGCAACGTACATAAGAAAGCATTTGATAGAGACTTGTTCACATTTTAGGAGGGTTAGTTCATGATCGTGGTAATAGGTAGTATGACAGTACAGAGCAGTAGCTGAGAGTTTATTTATAGCTTGTTCACAATATGAATGTAGAAGCAGTGAGAGGGAGAAGAAGAAGGAGGAGGAGGACGAGGACGAGGAGGAAGAGGAGGAGGAGGAAAAGGAGAAAGGGAGGAAGAAGAAGGAGGAGGAGGAGGAAAGGAGGAGGAGGAGAGGAGGAGGAGGAGGAGAGAGAGAGAGAAAAAGAGAGAGAGAGAGAGAATGAATCTGAGTCTGAGGTAGACTTCTGAAATCTCAAAGTTCACCCTCAGGACACACTTCCTTTAACAAAGCCACACCTCTCAATCCTCCCAAAACTGTTCTACTGACAAGAGATCAAACATTCAAATAGCTGAGCCTGTGGGGCCAATCTCTTTCAAATTACCACAGAAGCTAAACAATATACACATGCCAGAGCTGTTTGTCAGCAATGTTTACAGTTCACTAAACAACACAGGACTCCAGCAAAACTTCAGTGTATTTGATAGCTGGAAAAGAGTTCATCAATTTTATCCATCAGGGAAATACAAATTAAAATTGCTTTGAGATTCTATCTCACCCAGTCCTAGTGGGTACTGTCAATAAATG
This sequence comes from Arvicola amphibius, assembly GCF_903992535.2. NCBI lineage: Eukaryota > Metazoa > Chordata > Mammalia > Rodentia > Cricetidae > Arvicola > Arvicola amphibius. The sequence goes on from NC_052055.2 coordinate 23,268,720, forward strand.
GCAAGAAATACTGACAACGATTCGGGAAAAAAGAATCACGCATTTTCTATTGACAGAAATGTAAATTAATACAACCATTATGGAAGTCAGTATGCAAGGATGATATAATTATTATAATATCAAAAATTAATATTTTATAAAAATTAAAATTAGAACAACCACATAATCCAACTATACCACTTTGGTTATATATTTAAAGGATTCCAAGTCAACATGTCACAGAAATACTTGCACATCTATGCTTATTGCTTATTGACACTATTGACAATGGCAAATGTATAGATCCAACATAGCTGTTCATTAAAAGATGTATTCATAAAGAAAACGTGGCACAAGTACAATGCACCTTTGTTCACGCACAAGAAATAATGAAGTCATGATTTCAGGGAAGTAGATAAAGCTAGATATCACCATGATAATAAAATAAGGAAGATTCTGGCTAATGTCACATTTTCTCTAACTGGAATATAGATAAATTTATATATGTAGAACATAAAAGTATTACAGGTAGCAATGAAAGGGAAGGAAGAGGACTAAAGGAAGGGAAAGGAGAAATAAGAGAAGATAATGGAATACATGAGACATGAAAGCATAAGAAATTATTTGGGTGTGGGAGAGGCAACAAAAGAGGCAGTGTGTATGGCAGGAGGTGGAGAACATTACAGGGTCTAATGATATACATGTACCAAAATGCCATAAGGAAACATCATATAACAACTAAATATGAATAAAAGAGGACCTTTGCATATGGTAGTTTTCAAAAAAGACTATTGGTATGATCTACAGTGTATCTATATCTATATCTCTATATAGATATGTATATACACACACAGAGAACTTGCAGGTGAGTTTTGCATATACCATTCATTGGGAAGGATCTCTAGAAGCTGCTGAATGTGTTGGAGGCTCAGAGCAGACCTTTCCCTTCCCTGAACAAACACAATAAAGACTCATGTGTTTCAACCATCAATAATGTCAAGGCTGTGAAATTTCAGGTTGAAGTGAACATCAAAGGAAGCTATAATTAATGGGGTTGGGAGCACAAGCAGGGGCAGCAGCAGGTAGCTGTAACAGAGAACGGAAGCTGGCAGGCGATACTGTGGCTTTGTTACAAAACACACGCAAATGAGTTTTTGCTGAAATACAAAAATTATATCTCGAGTACTGGCTTCATTCTTCCTAATCACCCAGTGGCCAGTAGTGTCCTTCCATTGTCTACACCAGGTTAATTGGTCAGATTTTCCACAGTAATCCTAGCTATGGACTGCTTCACTGAAAATGTCTGTTGAATAAATAAGTAGATGCTGATTTATTTTGAGAAGATGAAGTTTTGTACAATCACAGTAACTACTGAGCTACTAGTATGTGCCACATATTTCTTACAGTTTGATACAATGCTAAAAAATCTGTGCAAGGAAATCATTAACTGTAACTTACAAAAGGGGGATGGAACTAAGGTTTTGGATTTGGGCCATGGTCAAGAAACTAAAGGGCAAGTGATTATTGAACACCATTTTCTGTCCCCTTCAATTACTCTTGGTATTATTTTGCATCAAAATTTTCTAAAAGAAATATAAGCAAATTCTATCTATATAAGTAGAATGAGGTTATGGTTATAGTAAATACCCTCCCCCCACACATATACATGCACACAAACAAGAGGGACCTAAAGTACAAAGATTCTACCTTAATGAACGTAATTGAAATCCAAAATCAGTGGGTGGACTCCTACTACATCAAGGGTCCATATTCCTTCTTTTAGACTTAGTCCTCTTTAGCTAATAGTTTCTGTCCTCAGGGCTGTCTCATGGACCAGGGTGTCAATCATGGAGCTATCACTTATTACTCTTTGGAGATTTTGGTAAGAATTGCAAAGAAATGAATGAATGTTAGAAGAACATAAAAGATGAACTCTCTAGATTGGAGGGCTCTGGGAGAATTTCCAATTTAGGGTGAAAGTAAAGAAATTAAACAGATCTAGACAAGAACAGCTACTGAAGAGTGCTTCAGCAGACAAACAAGAAGACAGTGCCGTGCAGAGCCATGGTCTCCTCTAGGCTACTAGGTCTTCTTAGATCATGAGTAGAGACAAAAATATCCACTTCAAACAAGTTGTGCTAGAGAGAAGCACATTGAAAATCAGCCCAGAGGAGTGAGATGTGTTCACGTACCATTCAGACAATTGAAAAAAGTAAAATATTTTAGTGGAGAAAGGGGTGTGTCTTAAATATGAGGTAGGACTAGTGGAGGGTTGTGAACGAGACAGAGCGGATAAAGGTATGCTTGTCATGGTAGTTTGTGAACAGGTCATCTGTGTTGGGTGTGTTAGTTAGTGAATCAATGCTTTTTTATGTAGATATGTGGTGTTTAAAGTCATTCTACATGTAAAGCAGGACTGGTCACTCTAAACTTGACACTGAAGCTCAAGAGAGAAACCCAAGGAGGTGAACTATTGAAGCAGGAGCCACACATGAAAGGGATGTTTCTGAGGAACTGTTTGCACTCTCTTGGGAGTGAAGGTCGGTGTCCAGATTTACGGTGTGATCTGCACCAGTTGCTCAACCTCTTAAAGTCTCGTTTTCCTTCCCAAGAACTGAAAGTTGTGATAATGGCTCCTAGGAACATGGTAACAACCTTAGGACACACGTCACAGTGACCATGCTTGTGGCTTGCATATCAAGCATCTCCCCTTTCATTGTTTCCACTTTCCTCAGGTGAAGAGCATCAAATCTCCAGTAGGAATACTTTGATCACCAAGAGACCCATTTGAAATGGAAACCTAATAGATTAGATGGTGTTTTGTCTCAACAATGCTACCATGTCTAGAAACATTCTCAAGTTGAAAAGTGAAGTATAGGAGAACTGCACTTTTTTCTCATGTGAAATATTTTCAACCTGCCTGAAATATTTCCCCCTCCTTCCTCAATCTCTAATCTATCCCCCCACACCCCCTCTGGCCCTGCATCCATTCATCCTCCATTTCTATTAGGAAAAGAGCAGTCCTTCTGCTTATATGTTACAGTTGTGTAACTTGGTCTTCTTGTAGAACTGCTAACTGAAGTGGAAGCAAAAACAAGAGCCTCTGTCTCCTTTTCCAGCTTTTGGGACATTTTCCCTCATACTGAGTTGTTTTGTTCCAGCCTTAATAGGAGGGGAGGTACCTAGTCTTTCTACAATGTGATGTACCAGGTTTGGTTAACAACTGCACTTGGAAGTTTGTGGACAATTTATGAATGACTCAAAGCAACTTTCCTGAGCTAGAGAAGGCTCGGCAAATCTCATTGCTTCTGTTGGTACAGCAAAGGAAGGGTTGATTGAACTGGAGGCCAACTGAAGACTTTGTGCTGGAGGTAAGTCTGATAAGGACCTTCTTCTTACCAAAGTCAGCTCCCTTTCCATTGTCCCACTATCTCAGCTAAAGGTAATTAGAGAATATAGGTTTGGTCTCAAACCCAGCTTCCCATCCTTTGCTCACCTCCCATTATTTTTGACTTATTTGGCATCCATGATACCAGTCTGCTACCTTGAACCCATCCACGAAATATTGTGAACAGGCAGCTTCCAGAAACAGCAAAATACTCTGTATGAATGCTCTACATCTTCTGCTTTGCTAAGCCACATTTTAAGACATTTGAAAGCCATAAAAAAGAATTATTTCCAACATGACAGAACTGATTATTCTAGGGACTCCGAACAGGTTGCAAAAACTGCTGGGATCTGCTTCCATGAAGATCAATCTAAGTGATAATGAGAGACTATGCCATGTAGTGGGGATGATTAGGACATTGCAGTGACAGAACTGCTCATTGCCAAGGCAATGTTTTCTTGGTTGAAACAAGGCTATCCTCAAGTGACTTCCTTTCGTCCTATATCTCAAATGATATTACATAACCCAATGTTTATTACTGAAATCAGATTTTGTCCGTAGAGTGTAAAGTAAGTAACAAGTAGCAAGCAGGAGAGGCAGAATTTTCACTTCATAAAGAATTGAGACTAAATTGAATTTATAAAGATTTTATTTGATTCTAGTGGGTCATGGGCAGTCAAATGAAGACACATTTGAAACAGAGGAAAATCAAGAGACTTCAGTGGCATAAAACATTGCTCCAGGAACTACTTAGGCAGGCAGAGACAAATGTGTCTGCCTTCTGCTGAGGAAAGCAGCAGTTGTTTACCATACACCCTGGTTACTCTAAAAACGGAATGAGAGGAGGCAGAAATCAGGGACGGAAGAAGTGATGATTGATGGTAATTGAAGCTTAGCAAAGGGAAAAAGTACTAGTCTGTACTGTAGTATTCATATTGCTGTAAATCTTACTCCAAATTGTGATATATCATTTGTATATTCTTATAATGAACAGGAAGATAATTTATATCATGCTTTAATGCACAGACATACTTTGTAGGGAAAGAACCAGAGCCTGGCTCCACTGCTGCTCTACTTCTACTTGCTCAGTTTTACACTTGAGCTTGGGAGCTGAGAATAACATAACTCACCTGCTGTCAGTGTTCCAATATATCTCTAGGAAAAACATAATATCTTTCTTATAGATTTGCCATTCAAACCTAAATCTCTTAGCCATCACAACCGAGTTGAACAATTGAAGGCAGGAGAGTAGCACAGTGGTACTCAAAACATTATATGTGGACAGATTTGAATGAGAAAAAAACCACAGAAATAGAAAGCAAAGGTTTAGAGACACTTAGAGAGCTTTAATGTTGCCAAGACACCTATAAGCATCACAGCAAAGAGGGATCATGCACCATCCACAAGGGTATAAAAGTTTAAAAACAGAAAGACAACAGAGAACACAACCCTGGCATTTCATCACGGAGTATCAGAAAAACCAAATGTATTATTTGTGACCCTGGGAAAGCAAACCACTGTCTCTGATCTTCAGCATCCTGCCCAGCTCAGGGGCTCCAGAGATGCTTAACTTTTAGAGTAAAAGTACTTATTGAATTAGACAAGGCATTCAAGGCATCTGCTTGTCAATGCACTATTTTTTCTAGTCCTTTGGCTTGTATTTTTAAAGCCCATTTGATCATCATGAGAGCTAAGTAGGACAGAAGACCCAGGATCCACCCATCAGACAACTGAGAAGAAACTCAAATTGTCAGCTTTGGGTTTCAGCCATCCTTACTAAGGGTCCTGACACAGAACTGTTGTCTTTAGTAATATCTCATTAAGCCAGCTTTCTATCACAGAAGCCAGCCTATCCTCATGAACGTTTCTTTAACTTTTCTATTAGCTTATTAATGGGATTGGGGAGATGAATATCATTTAATCGGACATTTCTCGGTCTCTGTGTAAAGCTTGACATTCATAAATTAAAGAGGTCATTCATTTGCACCCAGCTGAGGAGGTCACATGTCTGGCTCCGACAAGATGATTTCTAATCATAAGTCTTCCATTGCTGTTACATCTGGTAAGTGACAGGGAGAAACGAAGGAGACCCTGAGCTAATTAGAATGGACAGAGAAAGGAGAGAAAACAGGGGAGAAGCAAGACTGTGCTAAACAAAGCTTGCCAAGCTCTGACCCTGATAAAGACAGGCTGATAAAGGAAAAGTCATGGAGCCTGAATCTTGGAGGAAGGAGGGGTGGGAAACTAATGGTTTAAGAATAGCACATTTCTTTGGATTAAGGGTTTTAGGGGTGATGACAGAATAGGAAGTATTAAACTGAATTTAATCTGAGGCGTCTCTCATGTTCTATCTCCCTGTGATGTGTGGGGTACTGACTTCACAGAAGACAGGAACTATTAATGCAAGCATATTAGACCATGAGTCTAGAGTTGTAATGGTAGAATGATCTGGGGAATTTTTATAAGATCCAAATTTTGCTGGGACAGTTAGGAAATGTACCACAACGGATGTGCCTGTCTTAGGTCAGTTCACTAGAAGTACAGCTTACAATAGGGGATTATTTAGAACATATGCTTAGAGAAAATAGAAGAGAAATAAGACAAGACCAGGGAACTTGATCTCTAGAGGCTTGAGCCCTGTGCTGAATGATCTCTTATTCATGTGACCCTCTCCTACAGATTTCCAAAGAAAGTTTCTCTGAAAGAGCTTCTTGAATCAGGAGGCTCATGCAAGTCCTTGGCAGCCATTGCAAGCAGCGGCTGACAAATGAATTTTCCAGGAGGAAATTAGATGGACAAAATGTCTGCTATAGCAATATTTGAAGTGATTCAGTCACTGCATTGGGTTACAGCATGTTACAGGAATGCACAGAGGAACCAAAGCTTGTGTGGAGACCCAAAACAGCTAGCAGGATGAGCAGGATTGATCTGCCTTAACAGGGAAGCCATTGGATATAGGTGAGATACGATTGTGGGCAATGCGATAGGCCATAGTTACTGTAGGCTTGGGAAGGAATGATGCAGGTTGGAATCAAATATCTTACTGTTACTTCCCAGTTATGTGATTCTCAGCAAGAGACCCTAATTCCATCTGCTTAAGGGCCTTCCTTTGACAAAGGGTACAATAAGCCTTCCTTTCAGAAGAGCTGTGAGAGCCAAATAATACAAAGTAAACAGTTTAGTTTGCTACCCAATCATAACGTTCAACAAATGACTGTCTCCTTAATTATTACAGAACTGCATACATGACTCATATTGATGGTATCGAATTCCATTCAGATGGGTTTGGATTTTCTAGAGATGATAGTGATGATGATGATGACAATGACAGTGATGGTGATGATGATGATGGTGATGGTGGTGTTACTGATAATAACCAAAGCACCAGCAGAGAGTTATAATGTAAAATGAGACAGCAATGGATGTTCTATAAAACCAGGCCATTTTTCAATCTTTAACCTGCCCTGTGGAGGTTGGGTCAGGTACAGGAAGAGAAAAAAGAGAGAAGAATCAGTTATGATAGTGCAGACAAGCAGTAAGGAGGGTTTGAACTTGGCCAGTTTTATGGTTCAAGAAGAAACTGGTACAGGATGGGTCAGGGCTCATGATGTTTTACATCTTCAGTCATAACGCTGCATGTGTGGCTTCTACACAGAATGGATAAGCCACTTCAACTGTGCACAGTGCGAGCTTTGCAGAACGGCATCATGTTCTGGGTTAAGCATTTCAGTGGAAAAGTAGCCCTTAGAGATGCCACGGGCTCCTGGTACTGATGACTCAATGATGCTTGTGAGGCTGCTCTGCTGTGTCTGTTGAGTTTCTGTGTACTCAAATTCATTAACTAGGAGACAAAGGAGGGAGATGGGCATACGTCCCTCTTGCCATTCTCTGGAAGAGTTTTTCAGGGAAACTATCAAGCATAATGTAATTATTGTTTCTGCTCAAAGCCCATATCTACCCAGAATGACCTTGGCTCCAGTCCATGATGCAAACAGGAAACAAGCTGATTTAAGTTGTATTATCAAGGTACTGTCCTGCAGCCTTGCTATGAAGGAAATCAATAGACATACTTTACTACACAGACACAAACAAACACAGCCTGTTCTTCCTTGCTGCATTCCCACCAGTCCTCAGATGTCAACTAGTAAAGAAAGCCCACCTCCTAGGTCATACAGAGTTAAGGTTTTGTGATGTTGTATCTCTTCCATGTGGACACTCTGTGATTTTCAAAATGATATCATTAGCAGAAGGTAATAGTGGTAACAATCATGGGCCATTCTGTGGGGCTCACATAGCGTTTTCACATATGGTATTGTTCTTGGACTTCATGGTCACTATAAGCCACAGGTACTACTGGAACCCCATTTTACAGTCAATGCTACTGAGGACTGATGAAGGAATGCACAAAGGTAGGTGAGTGAGGAAGAGATTTAGTACTCCATCTGGTCATGAAGGTTTTTATTTCCCTTCATTTCCAGTGAATGACAGCAATATTTTTTCTTCCTGTGTGTCTCAACACAGTTCTGGTCCCTTCTGTAATCTTTTGCTCATAGGGTGGGAGGATTCATTAGCCTCAATCACAGTAAATACAGAGGCAAGAGCAGTCGCATGGTTGTGTATTTCTCTTACACCACCCTTTAACATGTTGACACTGCAAGGACTCAGAACTAGTTTTTGTTTTGTTTTGTTTATTTTTACTGAGAAACTTATTATGGAATGATTGAAATGTTACCTACATATTTCTTATGTCTGAATGAAGATAACTTTTCTGGGCTAAGGATTTAACCCAGAAAAAGGTTTAGTTTAGCACATTGAAAAATGAATAAAAACGCCTGGAAGGATGGTACCACATATGATGTGATAAGTAGACCATTGAAAAGGAAACTGTTTACATGCATGTCCTTCATAAGTATACATGGAAGAACATGGAGGGATGGTACTACATATGGCGAGATAGGTAGGCCACACATAAGAAAACCATTTAGATAATATAATACTTGATAATAGACCCTTTCTGGAGTAAATTCAGAAAGATGTACACAGTATCACAAGACTGGACTTCATGCACACTCATTTATCCTGTGCTCCCAGAAGCTACCAAGTAAGTGACTTTGAATACATTATGGAACATTATTTGTAAAATAGAGAAAATAATTATGACAAACTCATAAAGTTCAGTGAGGATTAACACCTACTGAGTCACAAAAGTTTAATTTACCAGATTTGAAAGTCCTTTATACCTGCCTGCTATTGTTGCAAAGGTGCTGGTTAAGGGGTAGCTGTCTGCCAGTGATTATTGATTGATGGTTTTCTGCTTGAGACCTGTTGGAGACGAGTTCCAGGTTCTTTTCTCAGGTGTCATTGTCTCTTTCAGACAGGTGCACAGAATCCCAGTGAGGGGAAGTAGAATAGTCCTGTGGTTCTGTAACTTACCTACCACCCATTAGCATAAAGCCAGAGCATCAGGTCGACTAGGAATACCTCTCTGCAGAGAGCCGGACAGCTCCTTTACCTTTAGCATCTTTCATCCTGGGGAAGGTAGAAAAAACAAAACGAACAAAAACGAAAACACCAAGATGTGTCTTGGATGACAGATAAGTAGAACCAGAATAATTTCCAGATATGGGGTAAATAAAGGCCCTTACCTGATTAAGTTGCTTGGATGACATAAGGAACAAAGATGGAGAGTTTTCTAGTATAATTTAGAAATTAGTATCTGCTTACTATGGTCAGAGAGGTGAGCTGGCTTCCTCCTCTCCAAAGTGATCCAGGGTCTCCATAGCCATTTCCTTGCCCTTGCAATCTCCTTTTTATGGACAATAGAGGTAGTTACTTATGATTGAAATACCTGATGAATATTGTATGAAGAAGCTGTCCCACAGGATGGCAGAGAGAAGGTATTAAAGTTTGTCTTCTACTCAAGTCTAGGAAGAAAGAGCTTCCAAGGCAGCTACAAATGGAGAGGGTAGCGGCACAGAGCAGAGACACTTAGGCTAGAGGAGACAGAACAGTCTTCACATTCAACATGGAACTCATATTTTAGTCTGCGAGCTTTGTGAAAACCACCTTAATTCATTATAATTGTTCTAAGACAGCTGCAGGTCAAAGTTACCTCATTCAATAAATAGCAATGACAATGTTATGTGGTCCCTGGCTGTGTGGCCATCCTATGATAAGAGCAATAGATATATGGAGGTGGACAGAGTACAGAGAGCACCTCCTATAAAAGTTTTAGGAGGCTACACACAGATATCAGACAGACAGACAGACAGAGGGAGAGAGAGGCAGAGAGAGAGAGAGAGAGAGAGAGAGAGAGAGAGGGAGAGAGGGAGGGGGGGAGACAAAGACAGAGACAGAGACAGAGGAAAGATACTTTTCCTGAAGGAGATGATATCCTGTTTCCTCTGCCAACTAGTTTTCTTATTCACCATATTGCACTCTGGAATCTTGAAACTCGCTATTTAAGCATGGAGTACCTATTACAGCCATCTGTATAAATAATATATGCTAAAATGCTTTTCGGTGCCACAAATATTGACCTTGTTCAATAATTGATGGCGGAGTTCACTGCTACCCTTGAACTATGCAGAGATAGGATCATGCCCTTCCACCACTCTGCATCTATGACTTTTTTTTCTTATGCTCAAAATACCTAAATTTCTTGATGAAAGTGGGATTTTCCCTGGAGTTCTAATGTGGTACCAGAAACTGGACTCAGTCAGGCAGACATGACAGACATCAACAGATAATTCTCACCTTTCCATTATAAAAAATAAAACAAAGAAAAACAAATCGCTACAGCTTAATATCTTTAAAGAATGTTGAGGTCATATATCCTCTTTCTCTGAATTTTTTTCCCAAAATGTTATTATAAACAAAAGATCATGCAGCATAGGAAAGATATAGTGAGCATTTATCATGCTCCTTGTTGCCATCCAAGGACTTCATTTGTATTACTTCATTCAATACTCAGAAATATTTCTTGATTGAAGAGTTGCAATCATTTGTGCATGACAGATAAACAAAACTGATTACCTAGGGAGGTTGCCTATATGTGTAATATGCCTAGTGAGTGGCTGTGGGAAGCAGAACCTTATACCTCGATCACAATAATAACTAACTCCCTGCTCACACATTCATATAAAGAGAAATTCCTCCCTCCCTTCCTTATCATTCTTACTTAACGGAACAGACATTTACTGTGGCCATATGTGTGGTTTGAATGAGAAATGCCCCTCCCCCATTGCCTTAAGCCTTTGAACTCTTGGTCCCCAGATAGTATCACTGTTTGGGGAAGTTTAGATGGCACGGCCATTCTAGAGGAAATATATCACTGGGGATGGGCTTTGATAGTAAAGGCATATCACCTCTTCCATCTTCATGATTGTGATGGAGAATGTGAACTCTCATTTCCTTGCCTGTTTTACAAGCCTTCCTACTGCCACTCCTCTTCATCGTGATGGACTTTTAATCCTCAGGAGCTGTAAGCCCAAATCAACTCTTCCTTAAGTTGCCTTGGCCACAGTGCTTTATCACAGCAGCAGAAAAGCAGTGACATCCACTTAGACACCATTCCATGCAAGCTCTGTCTCCAGACATTGTTCATAGTTTCTGATTTAATGATGTCAAGTTCAACATGAAATCAATTGTACTTTACCTCAATTTGCGCACTTGCAATGTAATTTTGAAGATTCACCCCAATGTTCCCCTCAGTGCTTTTAATGTAGACCAGGCCTTGTGATTTAGTTTAATTCATAACGTACAAAAGAAGTGATATTGTGCTGCTAGTACATCTTTATCTAAGATTGCCTTGTAAAATTCCACCACTGTTCCTCAACTTTGCTATTACCATTATAACTACCTAGGATTAATTAGTAAAGGATGGAGCATGCGCAGAGAAGTGCTCAGTTCTTCTAGATAGCAACTCTAGGATAGCCAGTCTGCTATTGCCCAAATGTGCAGAAGCACTAGAAAGGATCAGCAGGGCCTCCAGCTGTCTCACGGATGTATGTAATGCATGAAGGCTGGCTGAGACTAAGGGCCATCTACAGACTCATGAATGTTGGGGGATATGTGATCACCCTGTGAACCCCAAGTTTGCATTTGCATCAATTAGATAAAATTAACTGAGGTTCAGGAGACTGAGTTAGCAATGTGATGACAAAAAGTAATTATAGAGCATCAGAGGGCATCTGGAAAAGATAAAGGATGCACTGGAAGGAGCAGGGAGGGATTTGGAGTGGTGCCACTTATTTTTGTTGTTGTTGTTTGGTAGAGCAGAGGGATACACTTTTTTAGGGAGGCTCCAGCAAGAAGAGAAGGTTAGCTAGCTGCTACTCAACATCTCTGGGGCTAGCAGGTTTTCACCCCAGCCTTTGAATGTTGAGTCTTATTCATAAGTAGAATGATAGAGGTCTAGTTAAAACTCCTTTAGAAGCAATGGTAGAGCCAGTGCCTGTGGGAACAGAATTCCTGCCAGCCTGTCGTCTGAGTAACCAGGCTGCTGCCAAAGTAGCAGGCTGGTAACTGCAGAGTCACAATTACTGGCTGAAATAGCAGCAGATTAAAGCACAGCCACTGGGCCAAAGTTAAAACAACACATGGGCAACAATGAATTTTGGTTACCTTTCGTGAGGCAAGAGTTAACTTAGCATATCTGACCAGCACAGACCTGAAAATTTTGCTGTAGTTATATCTACTTAGGATAAATTGTTGATTACTATTTGTTTTTACAAAAATCTCCCATGTAAAAATACCAAAACCAGAGAAAGAGATATGAAAGGTTAAAGAAACAGATCTCTTATGACATTCTTTGAGAAGCTAGGAGTGTCTACGGCCATACCACCCTGAATGTGCCCTATCTCTCATCTGGATCTCAGAAGTTCAGCAGTGTCAGGCCTGGATAGTACTTTGATAGGGAACAATGGCCAACCAAACTAAAGATTCTATTAAAATCATACTTGGCAAACTCAGTAGTTGATTGTGTTTGATTACAGCAGTGTGATCTAGAAACAAAACTGAAAACCTAATGCCAGCATGGTTGATGGAACAAATGTCCCTGGAGCTTTCTATAGGATACTCAGGCAGTTCAATATGGCAGCATCTCTTATGTGCAAAGTAGCTGCTCAGAGGGGCTTCTCTGCAAGAAGTCCTTTGCCTTAAGAAGGGTTTTTTTTTTTAGAATCTTTTAAATTTTAGATTTTAGACCTGACATGTGAAGTTTATTTGATCTCAAATCTCCTGAGCATCTTCCTTCTAATGGGAGAATGTTTCAACACAGAGGAAACTATCAGACAACAGTACTGTATTCTTGAAGTTCATAATGAAACAATGCCATGCTTGCTTAAAATAGTGGGGTTGAAGGCCTACCCTTCATAAGTAGTTGGTTGTAGTTTCCTGTGAATCATCAAGAGTACTACCTTTTCCTCCCTCTTTAATATTTTTTCCTCTAATTTCATTTAAAATTAAATTTGGTTTCCAATTTTCATGAAAGAAGAGTCAAGATACAAGGCAGAAATAAAAATAAGAAGAATACTACATGCCAGAGCAGATAGGAACAAAGGTTGGGATCATTAGTTCACTAAATTAGCAAGTAATCTTGTTTGCTGGGGTTGGGAATAGAGCTGAAGTGGACAAAGCTCCACCTTCCCAAAAATACATTTCCTACAAAAGGTGACAGATACCTACATACAATATAAACACTGAGTAGCAAATAAGATGATTTGGGATACAGATATATAGATTTTAGCACAGAGACAAAATAACGAAAGTCGGAAACAGACGCCCCTGTAGTTGGAGTGCATGGGTTGTTCCAGAGGAGTTCCTGGGAAGTGATGCTACTGGTGGATGAGAAGCACCTGCCTTAGCTTGAGTAAAGAGCTCTGTACATAGAATTTAAGCACAGTATGAAAGAGTGAGAGAAGACTACAACTTCAGGTTCAGAGGATAAAAACAAGTAGACACGTAGAGTAGGATTTGGGAAGAAATGAGGTTGGGAAGCTTAGCATGCTAAGCAGAGTCACTTCTCAAGTGTTGACTTGTAGAGACTGTTATGTGTGACCATAGACCTCTCTGAAAGCATCATAGAAGTTTGGTTAAGCAAAGGTGATAGAAACTTAGAGTACTGAATGAAAAATTCCGTTAAAATAGTAAAAGCATTTAACACTGTGACAGAGCAAGGGAAAAGAGATGATCAGCACAGTATTGTAATAAGCGCACACACAATCAAACACAATAGATTGGATATAAAGCCAAATCTTATCACCTAAGATTTTAGCAATTTTCTTTTTCTTATACTCTTGCATTTCAACAAAAAATAAATTTACAGAAAACATCCAAGGCTTATTCATACTCATTTATACATATATATTTAGCTCAATAAAAGTAGAGGAATCATTTTGGTTATCTCCCTCTTTTTGCTTGATGGTAATTTATTCACTTAACAAACATCTTACTGAATCCCTAATATCTGCTAAATGCTTTTCTAGAAAGTAAAATTTAATTAGGAAATAAAAAATACACACACATACAAAAATCACTAAGCCTGACTGAGGGTCCATAATGCTGGCCACTCTAGAAGAGAATGCTGGAGGACCACAAATTCAAGGCCAGTCTGAGTTACATTGGGAGTCTGAGGTTAGAGTAACTTAGTAAAATCTTGTCTCAAGTGAACAGTCAAAACCTGTCTGAAGTTATCACTCATTCAAAACCTTAGGTTCAATGTTCAGTACAAAAATATACTTATTAGTTCTTATTGAGTATATATTTTATTTGCAAACACAAACAAAAAACAAGAATAGAATATCAGAGATTTGGTAATTTAGAATACAAGGGAATGTCTTTCTGTGGAGAGGACTTGACACTTTGGAAGTCAGAAATATATTTCTATTAATTTAAAGCAAATATTTTAATAGTTCTCTAATATCCCTTCTCTTAACCCAACTTTAAAAGCCTGTTTGTAACACACACACACACACACACACACACACACACACACACACACATTCACTGGACTCAATACTTCCATTACATTTGGATACTTTTGTTGCTTTAAAAATTATTGAAAACATTTTGAAGAGGTGAAATTGATACTCATAGGAAACAGATCGCTTGACTAGGTCTTCAGAAAATTAGTGACAGTATCTGGTCAATATTCCAAATCATCTAAATTATAGTCCCCAAACTCTTGCTACTCCCAATTCAATATCTTTGTCAAGAAGATAAACTATACATTGTCAAAGGACATTTCCTATAAAACTGCTAACATTATTTTTTTCTTGCTGTACCTCCAAGTGTGTCTGGGGTGGTGTGCCTTATCTTTTCCTATGGGTGTGGTTCAGGGTCTGCCACATATAATTCAGCACCAAGGAGAGCTCCAGCAACCATGTGACCTGCAATCATCTTCAGCTTCCAGAGCTTCTTGGTGTCTGTTCATACTAATATGAACTCTTTTCTTTCAGAATAGTGGCCTATGCATTTTCTCAGAACCAATTTGAATTATCTATGCCAGAGGACTGAGTTCTGATTAATTGCATGTAGGCAGAAATTCTGGGTGCCATCCAGGTTTGGGCTATTAAAACTTCTTCAGCAGTTTCTTCTATGGACGAGGATGGCCACTCAATGCAAACTGGGAAGATATCTGTTTTATAGAACAGTGATGCCACAAGCTGCTTTTTTTACATAGCTGGGCATTAAAGAGCCACTGCTTGCCTGATTCTCATGAGAACCCCCACACCAAACCTTAAGCCACTGTATTATGTTACTTTTATTTGTAATGAATTTATTTTACCGTAACAAGAGCAGAAGTTGTCTTCAGTCCTTTGAAGCTGTTGTTTACACTGGGCTCTGTGTTTTTCAAATCTCCCCTCCTATTTACATTTCTATTATTTTCTAATGAATCTCTCCTTTTAGTATCTATCTGTCCTCTTTCACTTTCTTGCTTGAACAAATATCAACTCTTCTCTTTACCCCAGTGTTTTACTTTTCCTTGTCAACCAGTGAATAAATTAATCACTTCCTGCTCCTCCTTTACTTTTTCATTGTTATCTTTGCCTCTCCCTTATTAATTTGTCATCACATTGTGAGAGAGTTCACTCCACATAAGAGGAGAAACTGATGCATCAATAGAAACATCAGATAATTGTTATATAGAGAAAATTCTGGAAGGTAGGAGAAAGTATAATTGAGAAGAAAGACATAGGAACTTTCTTTCCAGAAGAAGGGAAAGATTACAAATCCGAGAGATTCCTGAGGAGTGTTCAAGCAAGAAAGTGAAATACACAGGGCCCAATGTAAACAACAGCTTTAAAGGACTGCCATCTGGTTCTCTTTGTGAGTTTGCTTCTTTTTGTCTTAAAGTTTTCAAATTTTCTGTTAATTCATTAGTGTGGGATTTTTACAGCTTCTTTATATAGGCAGTTAGTGCTATGAACTTTCCTCTTAACACTGCTTTCATATTTCATACATTTGGGTATGTTGTGTGGTCATTTCCGTTGAACTTTAGGAAGTCTTTAATTTCTCCCTTTATTTCTTCTTTGACCCATTGATGATTCAGGTGAGCAAATTTCCATGTGTTTGTGCACTTTCTAGAATTCGTGTTGCTCTTAAATTCTAGTTTTAAGCCATGGTGAAGGATCACTTTGTCTTTAGGCTTGACATATTCTGTGCTTTCTGGCTGGTGAATTTCTTTCACACATTAAAAATAATGCTATTAATGGTGTTTTTGCATTATACATGTCTTGCTTTCTTATGAACTTTTGACTTGCTCATCATTTCTTTCCTGATGAAACTGCCCACTTGAAAACTCCTGGGATTCTGGATTCTCTACCTAAGTTTCTATTTTTTGGTTGTTTTTTTTTTTTTTCTCTTTTTGGCTTCGTAATGCTTAAAGGTGAATGTTCCCTAAGGATCTGGCTTCCCCCTGGGCTCCCAAGAGTTGTCTCCTTTTGCCAACACTCCCCACAGCAGCTTCAGTCATAATTTAAGACATCCTAGGTTTCAAATTTGAGCATTTATGTGGCATTGCTCTTCCTCCTCTTCACCATGATTTTCAAAACCTTTTAATAGTTATAACCCTGTGAACAATAAAATGTTATGACCTCTCTGATGTTTTCAGTCAGGTGACAAAATATCACCCCTAAATCTTCTTATGTTTTGATTATACCTGCAATTTGAAACACTTTTAGTGCAGCTATATGAACCCCAGCTGGCACATAGTTGTCCTTAACCTTCCTTCCTGAAGGGAAAAGGGAAACTGGAGAGAAGATGTAAAGCTCCCATTTCCCTGCATGGTTTTGGATTGCTACAACCAAACATGACCCACACAGCCTGTAACCATTGGGGTTTTGAGTTAAATGGCAGCTCACTTGCACAAGGCTTTATAATCAACTCTGGATGTGCTTAGTGCCATTTTCTACCTCCCTCTCCCCCTGAAAATGATAAATCAGACTCATCACTGTATTCAATTAATTTCACACAGTTGGTTCCTCAGGGAATTTGTTCCCAATGTCCTCTAGCTGATGATCAATCATGCTCCTTTGGCTGTCCCTGAGACCAGAGGCAGCAGGCCCATGACATGCTCCAGGTCGTCGAACAGAATGTGTCCCCCTTCCAAGCAGGAAAGGTTCGAGTGACCTTTGATGGCATTTGAGAGAAGTCATTTGCTCTGGCTTTTCTGAGGCCATATTGATCTCTGCTCAGGGTTCAATTTTAGACAAACAGGCGACATAATTTATGTAAACTGGGCAGGTAATTAAACTCTCCTCCCAGCCAAAAAGGTCAGAGCAGAATATTTAAAGTTTTATTTCTAAGTAGAAGGAGAGAGAGAAAATACAGAGAGAAGAGAGTTATTAGATTATTGGGCCCTGATTGCCTTTTTGGAAATAGATTTGAGTTATTCTTGTTGAAGAAACTATAGGAGGCAAGAAGCCTCAGTAAGCACAAGGGTTACATAGTTACGATAAATGACAAAAGACATAGTACCTTGCAATAAAAATGTGAAGATATTTTCAAAATGATTTTAGAACAGTATTAGCCTTAAAAGTTGCAACCTTGACACACACACATTACACCTTATCTCTCCCTGAAACATTTGGGACTAGTTTTCAGGAAGTATACCTTCCAATAATTCTGCATTCAGTTTCTATAAACAGTACTGTTCACCCCTGTAATCACAAAACAGCTATCAAGATCGGAAGTTAACGCTGATCCATTGCTGCCATTTAATCTTCAACTCTCCACCTAAATTGCTCCAACGTCCTAATAATGTGCTTTTAGCCAAAGAATGCATTTTAATGTTGTACTTTGATACTATCTTCATTCACTCTGGAGCAATTCCTCAACTTTCCTTTGACTTTCACGACTCTGACTTTATTGAAAGCTTATCGGACAGGCGTTTCATAGAAAATCCTGTTTCTTCATGACTAAACTCTGTTTCACACATTTGGTACAAAGTTCACTGAGGTGATACAGAGTCCTCTGCTTTCTATCTGCTCTGTTCATACGTGATCTCTATCCCATTTCTGGTGATCAGGATTTTCTCGGTTATTATCAAGTTATTCTTTTCTTTTTGTGGTGAAAATGTATTGAAATAGATACATTATATAAGAAATTTTCTAAATGAGCGATTATTCATCAATCTTTCAATTTATTCATTCCTAGGTAAATATTAGGATAGAATTTGATTTCTTATTTTACTAGTAAGTTACAATACATCACTCTCATTATGTTTTGTTGCTCTAATTATCTTTGATTGACTTGACCCTTTAAGCTGTCACATCTTGTCTATGTATCTCTATTTTTGGTGACTTCTTTTCTTGCTAGCCAAGGAAGATGCTTCAAGCTCATTTGGGCTTTTCTTTCCTTCTCTCAGGGTTTTCCTTCCTCTCCCTTGGGTTTAGCCCTTGCTCCATAGAACCCATACCCCATCAATGGAAAAGCAATATTTAGAAGTCAACATGTAGATGATATGTATGTTGCTATATGCATTCATTTTAATTTACTGTTCCCAGGTGCTCTATATAGAACAATCTAAGGATTTTCTGATGGCTTGCTTGCTTGTTTTGAAATAAAGTCCTACTCTGTAACTGTCTGGCCTGAGACGTGCTGTGTAGATCAGACTGGCCTTCAATTCAAAGAGCTCTGCCTGTCCCTGCCTCCTTTAATTACAGAGATTAAAGGAATTAAAATGTGCTACCATGCCTTGACATTATATTTCATTTTTATATGTACTAGATATGTCTGTATACACATCTGCATCTATTGGAAAGCCATGAAATTACATTAGTATTTTCAATTGTATAGTCGAATCACAGGGCTCATTCTGGTTTCCTTGCCTTTTGTTATTCCTGATTATCTCCCATCCTCAATGATGGAAATCCTAGCTCTAATTATTCTTAATATGTTTACTTATTTGATTATTCTCCTCCCTTTGCTGTTGCATCCCGCTCCTTTGCAAAGACCATCTGCTCATCCTGCATGCTGGTGATACCCTAAAAAGCTCACTATCACTACCAAGCCTGCCACCCTTTGTGGATACCACCCTCACAGCACATATTTGGCACACCTTCTTACTGCCACGGAGGCCCTCTGCCTCTTTATCCTCATTTGGAATCCAATATCATAGCCTCAGCTTCTTGTGGGTCTATTTCTTGTGTAGATACCTTGTTATTTTGTGCAAGGCTGTTGTGCGCTGGTACTTCTTTCCTACTGTCAGGTTCTAATGCTGCTCTGTGATGCCTTCTACTTTAATGCCCCCTTCATCACTCTAGTGGTGCAGGGCCCCTTTCTGGACTCCTAACACATCATTTCTCGAGTGCTTGCTCTCCTCTTACTCTGTTCAGGCTCTGATAATCCTATAGGATATTGCTATCACAAAATGTCTTGGAGACATTCTGACACACAACCTGCTGGATACTTTTAAGAAGTCCTCTCATATTGAAGTTTATAAGAAACCCTTGCATTCAGCCATCTTGCCTAGCAGACACTGTCCTTACTCTGCTCAATTTTTATTTGACTATTGTGAATGACTTTACTCTGCTCCAATTTAGTCAGAGACCCCTGTTCTGGTGTCTAATCATCCTTGCAATGAATTATTTGGGGGAAGAAACAGGAAGAGTATTTGCTGACTTTGTTAAAGAGTTACTATCATTTTGTAAACATTTAATTGGAATATAAAAAAAACTTTGGCATGTTTAGCAGAATTGTATTAAGAATCCATCTTGTTTTTAAGTTTAGAATTATAAACCCCCTTCTTCTGGATTTATTGTTTAATGGAAGAGAATATTAATGTAATAGTTGGTGCTTGAGAGTTAGTGGCTTCTATTCAAGTGCATCCAGGAATGTCCATTGGGGGGTCTGTTGTGGATAATATCAGATGGTGTATTCTAGCCCAAGCTTCCTTTTAGTTGGCTTCCCTTTTCAAAGACCACAAGATTTGCTTATTTCTGCTCAATGTCAAGCTTTCCTCTGGAGTTCTTCATGGAATAGGCTGAGACTTCATCAGATCTCCCTTGGAGTAGAAGGCCTGCTCTCTTCTTCCTCTACCCTGCCAGACTTGCCCCTGATCCCATAGGCCTCCAGCAGTGGACAGTTGCAACATCCTATTTTGATAGGGTTTCTTCCTGCAGAAATACTAAAGAGACCACTAAGAGAAATCCAGAATTTCGATGACAATAAGCATTCTTTCATGTATATAACTGACGTTATATGTCAAGTATTAGTCTCTGTCTGAAGAACATGAAGATGGATGAGACTTGGTTTCTGACCTCATAGATCTCAGATTATAACAAAGAAAGCAGGTACATATCTCCAAAACAATGTAGAGAAGACTTACTTGAATATATTAATTTTTTTATTTTTTAAATATTTTTCACTAGGAGTTTGGAGGCTAAAAGACAAAGGTGACAGTTGACAACTATATAGTAAGTTATGAAAACAAAACAGAACAAAATAAAACAAGCACAGGACTTAAATAGACCACTTTTTTAGAATAATAAGAATTCTTATAAATGAGTGATACCACTGTGCAATAAGAAAGGGATCAGGGTGTGAACTGCACCTGTATGAAATGTTTAATGATTTTATTACTTGAATTCAGTACAGTTAACTAACACCATGTGTGCTCTCACTTTCAAATTAAAATTGGGTTAACGATGCTAATAGATCACTTTTCGCAGCCGTTGGTGTACCTGTGAAGTGTCTTACTCATGAAGAAATAACACTCACATGAAGAATTTTAAGTCATGGTCAGTCATATTACACTTTGGCTGTTGTTCCCCAATTACAGACCCACTCATTAAGAAATTTTTAAACAGATGAGAACAGATACTGCACTTGATCTTAGCCAAAAAGTTTGAGAAGCGAGTTTAAAAAGACCAATTATATGTAACTCAGAAAAAGTCAAAACTGGTTGGTGGGAACAAGTATTCCCATAATAGAGGGGAAAGTTAGGCTTTCAAAATAGACATGCTAATGACTAGATGTCAATGAAAAGGAAGATAACAAAATGTCCACGTCCACTGCATAAGACATTGTCTGTCCTCAAGCACAAGGCCAAAATCCTATAAGAGGCTTAGCAGTGAGAATTTTACTGAAAGATTGCTGTTTTTATTTTAAAAGCAAAAACACACTACTCTGGAATAAATTAGGAATTTATGTAATATTAGCGATGTCTGCCATATTCCTCTACTGTAGACTTATTATTATCCCAACTTTGTGTACTTTGGATTCTTTGGAGTCACAGGGAGGTTATGAAATAAGTTTCATCTTATACATCTCTTATGCTTATGACATCAGAGCCACAAAGGGATAAGTCAAGAGTATCGAAGTCAGCTCCAATCCTTATGCCTTGCATATGAGTATTGAAGTATGTAGAACATTCAGTAAATATATGTAATTACTGTATGTCAGGCTGGGTGTATAACTTAGTGATAGAGAACTCACCGAACCTACATGGGGCCTTGGATTTAATCCCCAATACCACAAACAAGTAAACAATCATAAAGATCTATATTTTAGTGGGAAAAATATTCCAAAAGGGGAAAAATAAACAGTTAAGCACCATCCATACAATGATGAAAGATTTGAACAGAAGTTTAAGAAGAGTAACAAATAATTATAAAATTAGATGTTTTTCTTCTCTAGCAATCCTTTGTATGAACTAGTCTTTGTTTCATGCCTCTAACATGAATTTCTCTAATTTTAACTGTTTCTAGTTACCTGAAGTCCTGGAACCTAGAATGTTTAGTCATTGGTTCCAATGTTATAGAGATACTGATATCAACAAAGGGAAAACTAAGCTTGTCAGACTCAGTCTGTGCCAAAGCAATAGAACTTATAGAGAGTGCTTTAGAAGTCAGTGGAGTCACTGAGAGCTACAGAAAAGCAGGGGTTTAGTCTACATAATGAACTTGCGATAGAAGCAATAACGTATTTGGTAGGAAAATTAAGCAGCCAAACTTGTTTATTTCTCATGCAACTACGTCATCATCCTACTTTTCATGTTCCCCCCTTCCCTTCGTCAGATGTCTGACATTTCACTTGTCATTCAACTTGTGCTGTTCTTTCAAACGTGGTGTCTATTTTGCTAATGCTATTCATGTAAGTAAAGACCTTTGAGTCTGGAAACTTCTACAGCTCCCTAGCTGACACAGTTCTAGTATCTCCCCCAACCGTTCGACACTGTTTATTGAGTGCTGTGATTGAAAACACAAATACCATTTTTTGTAAAGATCTCCGATAGAGCGTCCCTTTAAATGGATGCATTGAATTCTTAGCTTCACGCGGGTGTCATCTATACCAAAGAAACCGCCGTTCAAGTCACCGAACAGAAAACAGTCCATCCTTTTCTAGTGAAGCTGGAGACAAATTGTCTGAAAATCCACAATAACACTATGCAGTCAATGGTGGAGGCTCACTGACTTGGCGACTGAAAGTTGGTCAAAATGAATTTGCCACTGGGAAAGTCAATAGCTGCACTGTCTTCTTGGTATTAGTCAAACGAAAATCATGGTTATAGCTTCCAATATTTAACTCCCACCATTACTTCTTCACTAACCACTATGATGACTCCTTTTCCTGTTTGTCTGACTTCTTGTTCAGTAAGCGTGGTTCAGATATTGGTTATGCCATGCTGTTCAGACTTCTAGCTATAGAATTATACCATTCCTTCTTTAAAGTTTCTACTAATATGAATATCTTTGTTAGATGCTATTCAATCTCCGATACAAGTATTGCATACTTTTAAATGATTAAAACCATTACTGGCTATTTTAGTCTACCTAGAGTGTGTTTGTTTGTCGTACTTAAAATTTTTTTTGACCTTCCATTGATAAAGTCCAAGTAGGTCCATCTTACAACCGCCAGATCCAGAGGCATGTGGGAAATGAAGGGTGGTGTATCTGCCGGGGGAAGTTGAAGGCAACCACACATAGACTTCTCATATGTATGCCCCCTGACCAGTATCTACAGTTAATCATAGACTCATATGTATGCTCCCTGACCAGTACCTACAGTTTATATATATATATATTTGTCTCATCAAGAGCAACAAAAATTATTTAATCAATGACAAATGAGCGGTGGGAGGAAGATTTTAATGGCTACCTCTCAATTACTTGGTTTCTTGTTTAGTTTTATTGAATCTCTCAGTTATTACTGTAGCCATGATACAATTGAGAAAATAGCAAGTCAGAGAAGTGAAATCACTCAATGAAAATCTACTGATTGCAGACATAATAATGGAAAAGGAATTAGCTGTCTAACTAGCGGTTCAAGCTTTTCCCCTAATATAGCTTTCTTATGCCAAACGTAAATATAGGGATCTTCTTAAACAATCTATCTCTCTGATTAGGTCAACACCCAGACTGACTTGATGCACTTTGTTAAATTACAAGGATGGGAAGCTTCATAATTTCCTACCCAACAGCATTAGAAATCTTACAGACATTTCAATCATCTGTGGCAAATGACTGCACAGGTGTCTCAGCTTCAAAAATAAAAGCTGTAATTCATCGTTCATTAATTTACTCACTTATTTTTGTACATATTCATTTAGTCAGCAGTGATTGACTTTGTTCTGCATCAGGATAATATGCTTAGAAAAAAATCCAAAGCCCTTTATCACGAAACCAAAACAATGGTCAACAAAAGCTGTAGGTAGTGTTGTCTTAAAAAAGAAAATTAAATGTGTGCTGTCCTAGTGATTAAGAAGCAGCTATGTTAATTGGGTAGTCAGGAACAGCTCTTCTGAAGATTTATTTTCTTTTATTTACTTTATTTTTATCGGTTTCCTGAGACAGGTATGAGACATCTATGGCCTTTTTAAAGACTTTATACATTAACTGTTATCTGTCACATCTGATTCAGGGAGCCAGCAAAAATATATCAAGGGAAAAAGGAGTCCCCAGAGGATATGAGGGAAGACTGGAGAAGCAAATTTCTGGTGAATCAGAGAATCTTTCTGTGATATGAATGAGGAAACATATAGGGGCAAGATCACGGAAAATTTCATCACCAGTGGGAGATGATGAGAAATTGTAGAAAGTCTCGGAGCAGGGGAATGGGAGGAAGAAAAGATACTTTGAGAGCAGTACACTGGCTGTTTCCTGGGTAGTAGAGAAGCCTGCGATCAGAAAGACCTGTTAGAGAATTGCTTCTAAGTAGAGTAAAAGATACAGAGAGTTCGATGAGGCTGTTTGTAAAAAGAAGAAATCAGTGAAGGTCACAACAGAAAAGAAATTGGAAGTTGAACATTTCCTTAAGTATGTACTGCATGTACTGGCTTTTTAGGATCCTATTCTCTTTGAATGTATACCTTGCTCGGCCTAGATGTATAAGGAAGGCCTTGGACCTTCCACAAAGCAAAGTGCCTTACCCTCTCTTAGGGATTAGAGGGGGTGGAGTGGGATGGTGTGTACAGGAAATGGGAGGAGGGGAGGGAGTGGGATATTTGGATTGTTTTTTTTTTTAAAGAAATCTAATAAAAAGAAAAGAAATTGGAGTCAACCAGTCTTGTTAACAATTGAGAGATGGTCTATGCAGTAGATAGGAAGAAAGGGCAAACCCATCAATTTGAGGAAAAAAAAAATCAAGGAAAGAGTAGATTGGGAGACAGACTTAAAAACAGAAACCCAGAATTTTGATTTGACCCCATGAAGCTGGAAATGCCAACTGAAATTCAAGTGGAGGCAAGAAGCTGAAACTTACAGGCAGATTTCTGAAAGTCAAGACTAAAGATACATTTTTGAGGTCTGGTACACAGACTCTGTGGAAGCCTGAGAACTAGATGGGGTCATCAAGGAAGAAGATGCAAAAGAAGAAAGGCAGAGTCCTGAACTTGCCAACATGTTGGGGCTGAGCAGACTGTTAGCCAGCAAGGAGAGCGTCAAGCACCACATGTATGTTTGAAGTTCCTGATATGTCCTGGCACAGAGGATTATGTATATGCTAGGTTAGTCATCTGTCAAATTCACAAGAAGAGGACATCTTTCTTTTTGATATTGTATTGTGAGTTTTAATGTATAATAAAATTTCTCAACCATTTTTCTTAGCCAAAGTTATACTCGTAAGTATACAATAGTTTGTGAAACCTTCTAGAATATCTCTATTGCTCATCATGCTTTCCATTGTTCAAAAGTTAGGGGCCACTTATTATTTGTTTTATATTTTAGAAAACTTTTTGAATATGCTGACTTATTAAAGGCAGGAAAAAAAGGTGATACACAGAATTGAAGGATTTGTACATGCATGAATTATAGTCTAAATTACATTCCAGATGGCACTGTTCCCTATATATCCTTTATTCCAAAAGATTTAGGTATCTGGGATGCCCTTTTTGCAAGTCCAGTTACATATGTTCATCATATTTTGCTGTGTCTCACAGGACAGAGCATGTCAACTTTCAGTTATAGGAGCTTTGTTGCAAATTCTCACTGTGCTACTCATTAGATGTATGATTTTCCAAACACGCTTTAACTTTCTTAAATCTCTCTTTCCTGTGGGATAAATTGAGGTAATGTCAGTCTGTGGTGGATGGTTCTTGTCTTCTCTGTGCTTGTTCTTACTCTTCATGCCACTCTTATAGCAATATTGATCCATAACCCTATCCCAATCATGGTCTCGGCTTTGTTTTTGACTAATATTGTCTTTCAATTTCCACATCAGGTATAATAGTCAGGAAGTTTAAGACCATGCTTACCAGTAAAACTAGTACATTCTACTTGTCAGTCATTGATAATTGTATTAGAGCTAGTCACATGATCCAATCAGGTCAATCACAACCATAAAATATGATTTCATTGCATCTTTTCTGAAAATGAAGAACTAGCTGTAATGGGAGCTGTGTTTTCTTTGTGGAGCTAAAATCACCAGAGGGTCTGAGAATGGAACCTATCTAAAGTACAACAATTGGGCCAGGTGGTGGTAGCACATACCTTTAATGTTATCACTCAGAGGCAGAGGCAGGCGGATCTCTGAGTTTAAGGCCTGCCTTGTCTACAAGAATGAGTTCCAGAACAGGCTCTAAAGCTACACAGAGAAACCCTGTCTCAGAAAATAAAAAAAAAATCAAAAAACTGAAAACAAATGAATGAACCAGGAAAAATAAGTAAAGTACATAGATTGTGAGAAAGATCTGAGGTTTTATCAGAGTCCAAGATTAAATTATGTCCAAGTCTCTGTATTTCAGTCTGTATACAAGTCAATAAATATTCTTCTTTGTTTTGTCAGAGTTGGGTTTTCTGTCAACTGCAAGTGCCAGAGTTTAAATTGATAGTATTTTCTGAACAGGTAATAGCAAGGATATGATGAATATTTCTCAGTACAACTAATCCAAATGAGAGTCTCATTAAACAGCAGCCATTCTAGTGGTTTTATTTTTAAGTTCTTTGTAAATGCTACTCTCTCATCATCATAATTCTTGATCTAAAAAATTAGATATGAAGGGATTTAAGTATAATCAGGTGTGACAGGTTTTCAAATACTCAGAGAGTCAAATGAAAATACCAGTTACTCTGGCTGACAACACATACACACACACAAACATATCCTACAAATATGTAAGACTCCCTAAGGCAAAATTATATAAAATAATATATCCTATCAGCTTAATTCAATGGAGTGTCTAAAGTAGATTATGTTAATTCTAACAGTAATTTTTAATATTTGTAATGTAATATATTACTTGATAAGATTGTAAAAACTTCTGACAGCTTATTAGCCAGTGCCATTAAAACCAAATGTCAACTTTATCAACTGCTGTCAGGGAAATTAGCAATGAGACAGTCTCCAAGGGATGGAAGTTCAATTTGTGTTGTATAATAGCATGAATAATCACTTGGATTTATATAGCACTATTTCTCTGAAGGGTTTGAAGAGTTTCTACTCACTATATTCTCCCCTTGAATAGAAAGAATGACCAACTTACTGGTCATATGTGGCTTATGGTCACACTGAAACCTTCAGTGTATGAAGCCAGTTCTTACAACTGGCTTTCTAGCCTCTTTAATTGCTTTGAAAATGGATGCGCTATGTGATGCCATAATGTAATGAGAGACGTCCATGTGGAACCACACAGTCATAGAAAGCAGAGAATGGGGTTTTCGCGGCTTAGTGGGTGGGGGCACTTCTGCATAGGCTTGATGATCTGGGTTTGATCCCTTGACCCTACAATGTAGCGGGAAGGAACTGACTCCCTCTGATCTCCACATGTGCACAGCTGCAACACACACACACACACACACACACACACACACACACACAGAACAACCAATAGGAACCGAAGGATAGGGATGAGTACTATGAAATGTTCTCTTCTGAGAATGACATGGCTATCACAAGAAGGAACTCACACCAGTTGAGACTATCTGCACAAGACCTAAACAAGGGCAGACCAGCAAAACTTCTGGCATAGATGTAGTAGATGATCTCCAGGCTTCACCCTATACCAAGGAGGTATTGCCAGAACACATAGCTGCTTGGGGAGGGAGACTCATTCTTTCCTGAGGATATGGCCACTGGCAGATTTCCTATGCTTTAATGGATAGAACCACACTTAAGCATGTGTGGAAGGCACTAGTTGAACACAGAAGCTTAATAAAAGCATTAATATAAAGTTGGAAAGGATCATGTTGAGAAAATATAAGGACAATTAGAGGGGGAATATGATCATACTTCATTGTATACATGCATGAAATCCTCAAATATAAGGACAAAATTACAGCAGATAATGCTGTTCTAGTTTATTACATCTAAAATGGGAGCTGGAACTTGGTTATATATAGTTTCTCACAAAGAAAAGCTAATCACCTTCATTCATGAAAATAAACATATCATCCAAATGTATTTTGAATAGATGAATATAAGAGACTTATCAGTTCTGGAAGAGACCTTACACCAAGTCCAGTTTGTTACAAGCTTTTTGTTTTTTTATGTTTGAGTAACTATTTTTGTCTTTTCTTCCAATCATTCAATCCTCCTAGATATGTAATTCTAGATGTCATTTGGGAAACCATATTTCCTGCTTTATGTGAACAAGTATAACAATGAGATTTGGAGACATGTTGAAATACCATGTGTGTGATAAGGAAATGGTTAAGATTCCCTCATTACAGCTAACAAAAATAGAAAACAAAACAGAATAGGTTGTTAGTAATTGATGAAGATAAGGCCTAACAACCCAAGTCCCCAAGATCAGTTCTGATGGAATGGGAAATAATATACCACAATAAGAAAGGTTCCTGGCTGAAGTTTTATCCCTGGTATGTAGTAGTTCTTTCATCCTTTATTAGGGACCTTTGTTGATTCTCATTAAAGTGATATGCTGCCCCCTGCTTTATGGACTGTTCCCTTGATACTACATTCTAGGGATAGTGGATTCCTAGCTTACATCCCAGCTTATATTCCAACATTTACAGACAAACAGGTTAAGCTTTAATAGGTTCTAATTGCTGCTCTAATCTACTTCCAAAATACTACGATTTAAATGACATAGGTATTTTATCATGGGGATCTCTAAGTAAGAAGTCCAACACAGCTCCTAATGGACAAATATTGAGATGTCAGTAAAGTAGTGTGAATCTCAATGGGAGAGTTCTCCCTCTTTCCTTAGCCCACTTCCGAATGCCCACACCATTCTTTGGATCATGCCCTGACTGTCACTCCCCAAAGCCGCTAGTTTGCCTGTCTCTGGTTATTCTTTCATCGTTGTGCTTCGCAGCTGGCAAAAGACCTCCTTCCTAGGTTTTCTTGTGATTATACTGGGGCTACCCAGATGTTCAAAAATGAAACTCCATCTGGAGGCACTGGAAAATTGGCTATGAACATCTTCACTGAGGGCATCATCTTACCTGCCATAGGTCCAAGTCCTGTGCTCTCAGTGAAGTTGTGCATATAATCAAACTTACCCTGGAAACTACTTATGGAAAGAGTGACCATTTCTTTCACTACTTATTAAAGATGGAAGTACATTCACATACTAATTAGATGAACGCACTCACTTGGTTTTATATAAAAATTAAATACTCACAAAATATTTGATATTTCAGGACATGAAGGGGATAGATTATCTTCAGCATGTTCAGAGTTGATCATGTTGATTAATTTTTAATAGTCAAAGCTGAAAATGCCACTTCACATAAATGCACAGTACAAAATAGCATAAGTATGAGTAAAAATTCTGTCCTAAACTTTAAAATATTTTTATTAACTCTTTGAGAGTTTCTACAGTGGTATTTGGTCAAATTCATGTCCCTCTCCTCAAAGTTGTCCCAGATACACATCCTCTTTTTCCACCTTCACAACATTATGAATTCATTTTTCATTTTTATTCCATGGAGTCACGTTATGCTTCCTATATACTTTTGGGTATGAGGACATCCAGTAGAGCATGGTCAATCTACCAGCATCACACCCTTAAAGAAAACTAGTTCTCCCTCTTCTGGTATCTATTAGTTGTCACGAGTTCCTTATCTTGGGGTAAAACTTAATGTCTAGTTCCCATTCCATTTTCTGATTTTCGTTTAACTCAAATTTGTGCAGGTACAAAGTATGCTGTCACAACCACGGTGAGTTTAGTTTGTGCTAATGCCTTGTTATGTCCAGAAAATGCTATTTCCTGGCATATAATCTCACACCAGCAGAACCTTGGCTCTTACAGTTTTTCCACCTCTTCTTCCACAATGATCCCTGACCCTTGGATACACATGTCCTATTTAGGGTTGAACACTCTGAAGAGTCTTTATCTCAGTCAGTACCTTGACCAGTTGAGGGTCTTTCTATAATACCTTCTATGGCAAGAAGAAGCTTCTAACTTTTAATCTTAAACCCAAACTTATTTGCTGATGTTCTATGAAATTCAAGTCATCAAATTAAACATCAATTTAAAAATTTTATTTTATTTAACTAATAGCTTTTTAATTTGTTTTACATACCAACCATAGTTTCCCCTCCATCCTCTCCTATTGTTTCCTCCTCTCAACTCTCATCTAGTCCCCACACCCTAATTCACTCCTCCTCTACCTCCACTCAAAAAGGGGCAGGCTCAAAGTTGTTTTGATTTGCATTTCCCTGATAGCTAAGGAGGTTGAGCATGACCTTAAGTGTCTTTTGGCCATTCGAACTTCTTCTGTTGAGAATTCTCTGTCAGGAACGAGAGGGGTGCGTTCACTCATGGAGACGGTGGGACAGAACTAATGGGAGATCACCAACTCCAGTTGGAATGGGACTGATGGATCATGCGACCAAACCCGTCTCTCTGAATGTGGCCAACAGCGGGGGCTGACTGAGAAGCAAAGGACAATGGCTCTGGGCTCTGAGTCTTCTGCATGGACGGGCTCTGTGGGAGCCTTCTCAGCTTGGTCGATCACCATCCTGGTCCAGGGGGGAGTTGGGAGGACCCTGATCTTAGCATAGAGTGGGGAACCCTGATGGCTCCTTGGCCTTGAGAGGGAGGGAGGGGAGGTTTGGGTGGAGGGGGGGGAGGGAAGGGGGAGAAGGAGGGAGGGAAGGGGAGGGGAGGGAAGGAGATGGGCTTCTTAGGTCCATTTGATTTGAAAATCTGTTTTCAACCATTTACTCTAAGGTATGTTCTGTCTTTGAAGTTGCGGTGTGTTTTCTTGTATGAAGCAGAATGATGGATGCCTTTTCATATCCGTTGTTATCCCACATCTTTTTACAGGTGAATTGAGTCCATTGACATTAAGGGATGTTAATGACCAGTAATTGTTAACTCCTGTTGCTTTTTGTTTTTGTTGTTGGTGGTGGTAGTGTATGTGTTTCTCCTCTTTGGGTTCTGTTGGTGTGAGATTATATATTGCTTGTGATTCTGTGGATGTAGCTAAATTTCTTAGGCTGAAGCTTTCCTTCTAGTACTTTCTGTAGGGATGAATTTGTGGATAGGTATTGTTTAAATCTGGTTTTGTCATGGAACACCATGGTTTATTTTCAATCTAAGTGGAAAGTGATTGAAAGTTTTGCTGGATATAGTATTCTGAACTGACATCTGTGGTATTTAGTGTCTGCAAAACACCTGTCAGAGACCTTCTAGCTTTTAGAGTATACATTGAAAAGTTAGGTGTACTTCTAATCGGTCTGCCATTATATGCTGGCCCTTTTCTTTTGTAGCTCTTATTATTCTTTCTTTATTCTGTATGTTTGTTGTTTTGATTATTAATCTGCAAGGGAACATCTTTTTCTGCCTCAGTCAATTTGACATTCTGTAGGCTTCTTGTACCTTCATAAGCATGTCCTTCTTTATGCTGCGAAAATATTCTATGATTTTACTGAATATGTTTCCTGTGCCTTTGAGCTAGAATTCTTCTCATTCTTCTTTCCCTATTAGTCTCATTTGTTTTCATGGTCCCAGATTTCCTGGGTGTTTTGTGTTAAGAAATTTTTGGACTTAACATTTTCTTTGAATAATCAATCAGTTTTCTCTACAGCATCTTTAACATCAGAGATTTTATCTTCTAACTCATATATTCTGCTGGAGATGCTTGCATCTGTAGTTCTTATTCAGCTACCCAAATTTTCCATTTCCAGAATTCCCTCAGTTTGTGCTTTCTTTTTGCCTCTATTTATATTTTCAATTCTTGGACTGTTTCCTTCACCTGTTTGATTATTTTTTCTTGTCTTTCTTGGCTTTATTTAAGGAATTTATTGATTTTGCCCATCCCCCCTATTTCTTTGAAGGAATTTTTCATTTCCTCTTTAAAGGCCTCTATCATCTTTATAAAATCATTTTTAAGGCCATTTTATTCAGCTTCATCTTTGTTGGAACGTTAAGGCCTTGCTATTGTAGGACCATCGGGTTCTCGATGGTGCCATATTGCCCTTTATGTGGTTGAATGTATTCTTACACGGGCTTTTATCCATCTGTTTTTCCAAGTGATGTGGGTAGTGCTTGTGCCTATTGGGTCTGCTGATATTGCTAGAAGGAGCTGTCGAGGAAAGGATGCTGGGGTAGGTGTGGTTGGGTGAGAGAATTGGACCTTAAGGGAACAGAATCCAGTGGGTTGGAGCAGTGCTGGTGCAGCAGGCCTGTAGGTCTCACACCTGGCTCACAGCTGGCTGGCTGCCTCAAACAGCAATTTTTAAAAAGAAAAATCCCAACACAATCCAATCCAAGATATTCGAATCTGATTCATAGATGCTGAGAATTGACTATAAGGAAATATTGCTCTCTTTTAAAAGTCATTATGTTTCTATAATGGTTGTAAACTTCATATGTTCAATATAAGTACTAAAATTTAAAATATACAATAGGCCCAAATCTTGGTCAAGTGTTGCATGCAGCACCTTTGGCCTTGCATGGCATGATACATTACATAGTACAAAGGGAACACAGTGTGGGTTCAGAGCCAGGGCAGTGTTGATCAAATCCAGTGATACAACTTTGGAAAGTACTGCTAGAAATATCTCAGATCCAATTTACATTTAATTTTGAACCAATTTTTGATCATTGTGATGTATGAACCATCAACTGTACATTCAGATACTTGTTACTATTGATAGAATTTTGCGACATCCATATTTAGGAACAACTCCATGTGGGCTCATGAACTATATATAATATAAGAACTAGGACCTAGCCCATCAGAATTTACATGAGATCCCAAGATTTATACTATATGACACAAGCAAAACACCCATTAATTGAGGGTAAATTAAGCTGAAGTTGGAGTGTGTTTAGAAACTGAATTGTAGTCAGTGATATTTCTTATTTTTTCTTTTTGGTGTTTGTGTATACAAGAATTTCTTTGAGTTGGAGATACTGTTATAAGAAAATTCATATATTCACAGTACTACAAATGCATTGGTTGTGACACTCAGGAAATTACATGTTTTTTAAAAGTCCATCTAAGAATGCTAGTGAATTAATATTATAATATATAATATTATAATATAAAAATGGTATGTTTTATTCAAGATCATGATCAGTTTGTAATTTAATCACCAAGTCACACTTGAACCCTTTCTTGACTGTACACAGTGAATTTGGGACATCATATTAAAAACAGTCTGCTATCAAAATTATTAAGATAAAGTTTCCTGAAAATAAATAGCAAATTTAACCACTCTATCATATGGGGTAAGGATTATGACTTAGCTCAGTGGTTGAATACTTGCTTAGTCTATATAATATAATGTTCTGGGTTTGATCCCCGCATCAACCACACAGGTTTTGAAGTAAAAGTGTGCCCTAGAAAGGGCTAGAAGGGCTATGCAAGGTCCTGGGTTTGGTTCTCAGTACCACATAAACAAACAGAGTGGTGCATGCCTGTCATCTCAGTACACAGGCCAGTGGAGGCATGCGCAATAGAAGCCCTTGTACATATACATAGTGTGGCTAGCCTGGGCTACATGGGTCATTACTATTTTGCAGTCATGAGTGGAGTTGAATAGTATATTAAAAAAACAAAGAAAACAACCAAAAAACAGCCATTACCTAGGCTAGTGGAGGCATGAGTAATAGAAGCTGTTGTACATATACAACGTGTGGCCAGCCTGGGCTACACAGGTCATTACCATTTCGCAGTCTATATGTGGTGATGAATATTATATTAAACAAACAAAGAAAACAACCAAAAAACAGTACCAGTCTTTGCAGTTCATAAAGTGTCACTGTTTATCATTTATTATTACTTATTCCAGGCCTCCATGATTAACCCTTGTGTGCCCTTACTGTCATTGGCTTTGGAATTGTTGACTGAAGACATATAGACAAACAAAAAGCACAGCAAATGAGATAAAAATGCTAACAATCCCTAGCTGTACACTATATATTATATAACACATGTTAAATGATGGTTATACCTAGAAACATGTACAATTAAAATAATAATTGAAATTTAACTTGAACAAGCAAACAAAAAAGAATGCTAATTGTAGGAGGAGGAGCCGCTTGTTCCTCCTGGCCTCCCAGAACCAAAATAATCACACAGAAACTGTATTAATTAAATCACTGGTTGGCCCATTAGCTCTAGCTTCTTATTGGCTAACTGCTACATATTAATTTAACCTATTTCTGTTAATCTGTATATTACCAAGAGGTTGTGGTCTACCAGCAAAGTTCCAGCATGTCTATCTCCCGTCGCGGATCCACGGTGTCTCTTAACTCTGCCCTTCTTTTTCCCAGCATTCAGTTCTCTCTTCCCTGCCTACCTAATTCTACCCTATCAGGCCAAGGCAGTTTCTTTATTCATTAACCAATACAAGCAACACATAGACAGAAGGACCTCCCACATCAGCTAATGAATTAAAAAAAAAATCTTTTGAAACAATCTACCTTAATCCGGGGTTAGAAAACTTACTGGGCTTGCTTGAGAACTCTACTTTAATCTGCAGAAAGACTTTCTCAAGACTCCAGTATTTGTGAACCCTAAACTTAGAG
Source organism: Arvicola amphibius (assembly GCF_903992535.2). Taxonomy (NCBI): domain Eukaryota; kingdom Metazoa; phylum Chordata; class Mammalia; order Rodentia; family Cricetidae; genus Arvicola; species Arvicola amphibius. The sequence goes on from NC_052055.2 coordinate 23,302,973, forward strand.
AGCACAGAATTGGCAACATAAATTGAATAAAACATGCAATCCACATACCTTGCTACTTGAGTAATGTATTGGGAAAAGATTTGTTAGAACTTCATTGATGTCTTCATAAATAAAGTTTTTAGAAGTGTTACCCAAGATGACACTATTGGCGGATGAATTATGGAAAGGTTTGAGTAGCCATACTTAAAGAATATTAATGATGACTCCAACTCCCAAGGGGGGCGTGTCTGCAGTGAAGACTGACAAGATGGTTTAATAGTTCTGTTATTCAGGAGATTCTATATAGAGAGCACAATTCGGATAGAAAAAGATTGCGCAATACAAAATGAGCTCAAGGAATTGAAACGCTGCAAAAAACAAAACACAACAAAACCAAAACCCAAACAAGCAATAGGGTGAATTAGAAAGTTGAAATCCAACATTAAGGATGATGAAAATGTATGAACGGGAGCACATTGAGTATGGCGTTCATCATTTTTATTTTTGGATTTCAAGTTTATAGATTCTACTAAATGCAGATAAAATATTAAAAATGAATTGTACATTACACAACATAAACCAGCTTTTTTTCCTCTTGCTATTTCCTAATCAATGCAGCATGACAAATATTTGCATATCATTTACATTGCATTAGTATTACATGTAATCTAGAAATAATTTCACGTCTGAAAGGGAATATGGAGAGTATATGTATATGCTCATAATTTCTTTGTGTAGGAGATATGAATGTAGAGATTTCAAACCTCTGGGGGTTCTAGAACCAATCCCCCACTGATTCTTTCATTTCTTATTAGGAGGTAACTTCTCTGAATGCCGAGAAAGTTCTAAGTATTATTTGAGTAGAAAGACTGAGTAATCAGTGGTGTATTTGCTGAGGAAGCAATATTACGACTCTCTAGGCAGTTAGACTTAAGATCTCTAAGGTTTTATAACACCGGTGATTTTGTTCTACAGTGAAATTATAAGGTTTAAAATAACTCACTTTTAGTATAAGGTTTAGAAAGAATTGTTCTTAAAAATGGATGCTGACAATAAAATCTGAAGAGATAATAATTTACACATTTTTCTGTGACTTCTGTTAGTCTCAAAAGTTTTACTTTGATCTAGATATTTGGTAAATAGCTTTTAATAAATATGTATGTATCACTGATTTCAAACATATGGTCCATCTCTATATAGCATTTGTAAAATATTCAAAGTATTAATTTTAACACAAAGATGATAAAATCACCTCAGAGAGTTCAAATATAAAGGCAGAAATGGGCACTGCATACACAGTGATGCTTAATTACTCTGCCATATTGACTCTTAATTTGGTGCCTCATATTTCTTCAAAATGCAGCGTACTGGACTTGACATTCACAGTTGTCAGGAATCTCTTTGTTGTTGTTGTTTATTACGAGTCATTTTCAGTGATTGAACCCTTTATACTCTTATAACAACAAGGCAAATGCCTGACCTTGACAAACCTTTTTAAAGTAAACATCAATGAGAAACATATAAAACCCTTTACTGGGCTCTCAGGAGTTTCCCTAAGTGAATCAGAAGGAGCTGAGAAAGGGACATCTAGCTGCCCATTAGCACACACTTTGAAGGGTCCCATATGTGATGCTATATAAAGTAGATTTGCATTCATTAGAGGTCACTTTCTGTTGAGTATTTGCAGTTACATCTAAGACATGAGAAGGCCACTCCACCTCGTGCCTCCAATTTGTCTGCGCTATGATCAATACTGAAGTCTAGACTTGGGCAGCTACAGAATCTTACCACTCCTTCATTTCCCATCAGTTTGTCTGGACTTCCTGGACATCTGGGGTGGGCAGCAGTGAGGAAGGAGCAGGAGTGACAATTGTCCCTATGACACATTAAGATACACAGTAATGGAGCTGAGTGCTTCCTGTTATGTTTCCTGGCTATTCTACTGAGGTCTTCCAGAGGAAAGCTTATTTTTCATTTACCAAATAAAAGAAATATTACAAGACTGAGTCACCGAGCTCTGTACTTGAGGAAAGTCAGAGATGTGGTTGTCATTTCACACTCTGATGTCGGTCTGCATCCTCTTCCTGCTAGGACCCCTATCTCCCATGGAGCTCCATGCCTTCCATGTAACACATTGCTCAGTTTCTGGCATGTGCATGAAAGTGAAGTTTCCTTTATACGAGAGCCTTCAAAGAGTCCTGGGAGAGTCTCTGTTGTAACAAAATACACAGTCACGTTGTCCCTTCTGTCTCCAGTTTCTTCTTAAACAGGCCCTACTCTTTTTTCTTTTTTTATTTATTTAGTTATTTATTTTTAGCAACATGGCCTCTATCCTTTAAACTCACTGTATCCTGATGATACTCTTTAAATCTCGAGTCTTTTCGTCTCTACCACCTACAAGTCTTGTACTTTTGAAGACTAGTTTTTCTTGGGCCAGCTTTAACTACATTTAGATATTTCCCCCATTTAATAAAAGTGTATTTATAATCTCCTAAATACCAAACATAGTCTAGATTACCTCCTGAAAGCACAGCAATGAGCGTGAGAGAGAAATTTGGTTTCATGGAGCTTTTTGACCTACTTGAAGAAGACAAAAATAAATAAATATATATATATATATATATAATCAAGATATATATGTATATATATAATCAAGATATATATATATATATATATATATATATATATATATATATATATATATATAATCAAGGTAAAGGAAACACTTAAGACATTCCTCACACAGTCTGTGAGGAGGCATCAATGGAGCAGAGACTGAACCAGCAAAGGCAGAAAGTATTCAAGCACATGGAGGACCACAGTGCTAAAGGACAAAGGCATGGCAAGTGACATCAACAAGGAAGATATTGCTTTTTACATTTGAGGAAATGTCTGAGGCCAATATGGCACAGCCTGGAGTGGGAGAGGAGCTGGTGGTGGGGTGGGTGTTACTCAGGATTTCCTTCTGATTCAGCTATGCAAATTCCCTGGATCTTGCCTAAGGTCATACAACTAGAAAACAGGAAAAAGTCACTTTCAAAGTCAGGTTAGCCTTAGATTCTTCCTCAGATTTATCATTTGCAAATGATATTAAGTAGTTTAACATCTTCCATGTAAAGTGCATATAACATTGGATTCTGTGATTTGAATAGGAACATTATCCATAGATGTACTCCCTAGCTGTTGTGGGAAATTATAGAAACATGGGGTATGAGACTTAGCTGGAGTAAAATCACTTGAAACCATGAGTCAAATGAATTCTTACTCCCTTAAGATTAACTACATGTTAAATATTCTAATGATGAAGCTATCTATGTTGTTGCCAAGAGAAGGCACAAACACTAACACACACACACACACACACACACACACACACACGTCATATTCTGGTTTCAGAAAGCCACAGTCTGTTAACTGCCCATCCCCCCCCCCCCCCCACATAAGCAGATAGCATTATGGCAGCAATCAATGTGGCAACAGAGAGCTATTCACCTCACAGAAGGTAGAAAGCAGAGGAATAGACAAGAAGTGACCAGGAACAAGAAACCCCCAAGGACTCATACCGAGTGTTTTCTGCCTAAACCAAGAGCACAACTCCCAGGGCACAGATGGAGCCACAACTACTGCCATGTTTTTCCTGTCCGAATGACAAAATCTCTGTAAAACCATAAGCTCAAATAACCTTTCCTCTTTTAAATTGCTCTGACAGGTATTTTATCACAGTCCTGAGAAAGGAGCTGACCCAGGTTTCCAGGACCTTTGGCATACATTCATTAGATTCCCCTATTATATATCCTGAAAGAAGTCTGAGTTTCTCAAAAAACATTTTTAATTAATTATTAATTAAGTAATTAATTTTTATTATTAAAATTTCCTAAAGAAGAATATTCCTATGAAGGAAAATCAAAAACATTTCTTAAAGTGTATTTCTGAGTATTTTTTTCCCTGGATTTTAGAGCTCATAGGGGTGAGGATCAGAACTGCCTTGTACCATCAGTCCCATTCCGACTGGACTTGGTGGTCTCCCGTTAGATCTGTCCCACCGTCTCAATGGGTAAAAGCACTCCTCGCGGTCCTGGCTTCCTTGCTCATGATCTCCCTCCTTTTGCTCCTCATCAGGACCTTGAGAGCTCAGTCTGGTGCTCCTATGTGGGGCTCTGTCATTTTCTCCATCCAATGCCAGGTGAAGGTTCTCTCTCAGGATGGTGTTTTCTATTTCCATCCATTTGCATGCAAAATTGGGACCAAACCGGACTCTCGGAATGTGGCTGACGGTGGAGGAAGACTGAGAAACCAAGGACAATGGCAATGAACATGAACTCTACAGCATGGACGGGCTCACTGTGAGCCTTGTCAGTTTGGTTGCTCACCTTCCTGGACTTAGGGGGAGCTGGGAGGACCTTGGACTTAACATAGTGAAGGGAACCCTGATGGCTCTTTGTCTTTGGAGAGGGGTGGAGTGGGGATATGGGTGGAAGGGAGGGGAGGGAAGGGGGAGGAGGAGGGGAGGAGATGGAAATCTTGAATAAAAAAAATGAGAAAAATAAAAAAAAATATGACAAGAAAAAAAAAAGAACTGCCTTGTATTCAAATAAGTCTGCAATCTTTTTTTCATATAGTTAACAACTGATAGCATTTTACTGCACCATGGGAGAAAACATCTTCCTCACCCTGTGGGCCTAGAAGTGGCTGACGGAGTTTTAGTAGCATCTTACTCAGCTCTGGTTGCTCCTGCACACGCATCTTGTGGTAACTTTTGAACTATGTGGGTTTTATCCCAATTCTCAAGAAGCTAAAACATGAAATGCCTAAGAACAACTCCTGGACCAATCAAGATAAGAGAAATCCCGACATCAGAGTGACTTTAACCAAATGTTTGTTTTTGTTCATCTGTAATGTCGTGCAGGTCCAGGGTAACTCTTAGAGCCACAATCTTACATATGTCATGATCCCAGGATATCTGAGTTTTTGGTGCTGCAATTTTTGTTTAAGGCCACCTCTACAATGGCTGGAAGAAAGGAAGACTATTCTAGATGCCCTTATATTTAACCATGTCGTAGACTAGTTAGGATAATTAGGATAGTCTAGTATCCACCTAGCACTTCCTTCCAGACTATTGACTATAATAGTCACATGTCCAGCTAATGAGGAAGTAGAAAAGCTGACCCTTTCAAGTTAATGGAGACAAGAAGGAGAAATATGGATGTAAGAATTAGTTAGCTAATTTGTAAGCAATTGCATTTAGTGCTAATTGGATACATTGTTTGAAAATTAAGCCATTTCTGTCTTCCATGGAAGCATGTGGTTTCCTAGGCAATGGGTTATCCCCCAGGGTTATAACAAAGTTGAAAGGAATCTTAAGATAAATAATATTTTGTCAGTTGGTTGATGACCTGAGTATATTTTTTCAGAATATTGGACTTAGGTATTTATGCATTAATTTAAGATCTAGTATATTTGGTTAAAAGATTGTTTCTCTTTATATCACTTGAGCTAGGATGCAATGCTAAACTCTCTGTGACAGCCTACTTATCAATTGTTGATGCTAGGTAAGCATCTATAAAATGGTGAAGATTATATCCATCCAGTCGTCCTTCTCAGCCCCATTTTAAGAGTCGTAGAAGACGCAACAATGTTTTATAACAAGTGATGTGTGTGTATTCACATATGTATGGGCATGCATGTTTGCTCAAGTTTGTATTCCCGTGAGTGTATATGTGTGTGGAGACAGATGTTAATAAAAAGTATCTTCCTCTATCACTGTTACCTTAATACTGAGGCAGGGTCTCTCACTTAAGCTCAGAGCCCACCAGCTTTGCTAGTCTTACTGGGTCACCACAGGATCTCTGATCCTGCCTCCTGAATATAAAGATTACAAGTGGGCCACCTCGCTCTAGCGGCATTTGTATGGATCTAGGGGATCTCAACTTCACTCCTTCTGATTTTACCATTCAGCCCCTTCTTCAGCTTGTGTGAGAGCCTTCCCATGGTAGTAACTGAATAGCTGTGGAAATACTATGTGATCTCTAAAGGACTATGTAAACATATACGTCGTATCTTTGTGCAATAACTGCTAGGAGAAATAAAACAGAATCACACATAGACGATAGAAGGGGGAGTCAGGGTGATCCTTTTTGAGGATTCACCTGAGTACACCTCTGTTGATTTGTATTCCCCGAAAGAGGAGCATGAAGGCCTCTGTGTTTAAGACATATTGATGCCGCTCCTCATTTGCATATTATGGATTGTCACCAACAGGCATTGAGTGGAAATCTTTATGAAAAAATGGTACTGTCAACACTGGGCTGTGCTGTAACAGCTTTTTTCACTCTCTTTTCTGAATATTTCAGCCTTGGTTGCTAGACTTGGAGAAGAGTATTTCAAGCAAGCCATGCTAAAAAAACAACAGCAAAAACAAAACAAAACAAAACAAAAACCCACACAAAAATGTGATACATGGCTCTTATTTGGTCCTGATATATATAAGCTGCCAATGAAATGGCATTGAGAGACTTGAATAATTAGGACCATTTGAATATGGATAGCATATAAGATGAAATTAAGAGATTCTTGTTGGGTCTTTTAGGTGTGTTACTGTCATGGTGCTAAGGGAACCATATAAACAAAACATGACCTTATCAGTCAGAAATTCGGGCTGAAGCTTTTGCACACAAAATGACCTGACATCTGGCATTTTCTTTCAGCCAATCAAGCAAGCAGTGACATAAACAATCTCAACCAAAAGAGGGGGTCTTATAGATCAGGGATGATATTGGCAGAATACTTATTACAAAAGATGGATACCTGAGGTGCAGAGGTTTGTCGGGGTATCTGTGCTGCCTTTTAAAGATGTTGTAAAGCCTGCATAATAAAAGGACTATAAGAAATTGCCTTGTAAGAGGATGAAGTCATTCCTGAGATGTGGAGGAGCATCAGAAAAGTCCTTTTGAACAATGAGTACTTTTGGAATCCTCTCATAAGTGGTTTGTTCCAAGAGGGAGATGGCTGCCTTCCACTGAGAGTCTGTTCCTTTTGTGAGTAGAACTGACATCCAGACATAAGATTACAGCACAAGTGTTGTGCTGGGAGAATGTAACTCATTCTTATAAACAGACAAAGAACTGGAGAGTGTAGGTAGAGACAGACAACCAGCCTTCAATCACTACAGGTAACTGGAAAGTCTATGTTCTCTCCAGTCAATCTCTTCTGTATCTTCTGTTCTGGCTCAAAAACCCTTGAAGGCTTTGGCATCCTCTAGTCCCACTTCTGTAAACATATACAAACTTATGCATATATCTGTTTTTTATGTGCAACTACAAATGACTCACCAAAACTATGGAAAACCACCTACTGATTGTAGAAATTACAAACAATGCTGTTAGTGTGTTGTTGATGACTCTGTTCTTGCAGTTGTAGGTTCTTTCATTCCCTCATCTAAATATGAATGCATACATACCCAAAGCATTGTGGTAGGCATTGGGACTCTAATGGTAAATCATTCGATGAGTTCACAATTTAGTAACACAAGAACTCTATACCTTGTTATAAAGAAGGACCAAAGAGAAAAATTGGTGGTAGTGATGGTGGTGTGTGTCACATGGTGAGGAAAAAGCAGATATTCATAACACAACTATGCAAAAATCATTTTTTTTCTATCTTCTGTTATTGCTGGCATTATCCACTCTTTCTCTTCCCTGCTAGGACATATATGGGCATACCACCCTTCAACCAGCTTAAAACTCTTTGCTATGAGTGTATCGCCTCATTTGATGTGTTTGTATTTCCTTACATAAACTGGCTTCTTTTCCAGAAGCGCCAACTCTTCTCCATTCTTCAATACCTGAACAATGCATTACACCTCAGTGTGGCTATGGCACCTATTGCCTTGCTGCCAAGAGGGAAACTATGTTCTTTTACAAAAATCTATTATAGTATTTAAGATTCTTGTTTTCATTCTGTTCTTTATGTGTCTGAATCTTTTGCTGAACTCTGAAATGCTACCAGCCGAGTCTATGCCTAAAGCATCTGTAGCATCAGTGCCTCAGACGATGAGTGACTCATGGGAGATGACCAATAAATACTTATTAAACAAAGAAGAGGATAAGTGAGTCATAGCTGGGAAAGCTTTCTGATATAAAGCGTTGGTCCTTTTATCCTCTGAGAGCAATATACGGTCGGAGGCATGGGATTTCAAAGTTGTAAGACATTTTGGAGATCATCTATTCCAAACCATAATTCAGTACATATTGCCATCCACTGGGCTTTCTTCATTAGCACTGAATGAATTGCCTTATTCTGCACTGATTCAGAAAGACAACTTTATAGCCAAAGTATGTGATAGGGATGGTTGGGGAGAAGTCTATGAAAAGTTAAACATTCACAAATAGAACTATCTGCCTAGGAAAAATTGACCACATTCTGCTCTTTTGTCCATGGTGTTTAATACTGCATGCCCCGTCCCCAGGTCAGGATTCCTGTCACTTGCTTTCCTTTCTGAGCTCTTCCATGAAACTTATTAACTTCTAACATGCCATTCCACCTAATCATTGATCAGGACCATTGCTTGTTATCGTCTGGCTTCTAAGTCCATGTTCCCTTCCCTTCAGGAACGCACGCCTCACTAGTGCGTTCTGTTTGCAGCAAACACTCAGCCATATGCACGGTGTTTCCAATCAGAACTTGATAGACCTTCCCTGAAGAAAGACTTGTTTTGTGAATTTCCAGTGGAGGAGCTATACGTTTCCCGACTGAGCTTGAACAGTTTGGGCCATGTGTCCTTCACTGCGTAGGTTGCACAGTGCTGAACCGCTCTGTATTCTGTTCGCCGAGAGGACGCTGCTGAGAGCACTCTTGGATGCCAGGCAAAGAGCAAGCAGCTATAAAGTTTCCCGGTGCTCACTCACACTTTCTATTCTTATCTCATAGTCAGCTGCCAACAAACAGGTCATAGGCTGGACCACATTCAGAGGAACGATTAATTTTGAGGCTGGACTCCAGAGCTCATGGCCTAGATTTGGATTCTCTCTGTCCTCTTTCCTAGCCTTGTAAGTCTGAGCCAGTTTTTGCTAACATCTGTAGCTCTCCGTTTACTCCGATTCAAAAGAGAGTTAAAGGAGCCTACACGGAGGGTTGCTTCAGAGAGAACATGGGTTCCTGCAAACGGATGGCTAAGAACACGGCTGGCACAGTCAGTGCTTGCTAAATGTCAGCTCTTGTTATTGCTGCTTGACATTTCCTCAGTCAGGAACACACTCTTCACATCCGGGTTCCTGAATTTCAAAGCCCTAGTGTCATCCAAGGATGCCATCCTGGGAAAAGAAAAAAGCTGCTAGGAAGACCAGAGGACCAGTGGGAAGTTCCTGTCCAGGCCAAGGACAACTCTTCTCTTCCTTTTGTCTTCTATACTAACTCATAGTTGGGGGCTATTTTCTTCCTCCAGCTAGGAAAAGGAATAAGACAGAGGTATCTTTTACTTGGGTTAGAAATGTTGGTTGGTTTGCTTTGCACTCTTATGTGGCATTGACCTTGTTCTGAAAGGGGTGAGAATGTGAGGAAAGTGAGCATCCAGCTCAATTTCTAGAAAGTTCAGGACGTTGCCAGTTGCTATAACTCTCTGTCTCAAGTCAGCCCCTCAGTGGGACATGGGTGATTTTCTTTTGAGTTGGTAGTAATGTCCCATATAGACACTGATGTGGATGTGTCCCCTTAGATGTGGTACATATCTAATTCTATAAAATATCTATCTTTGCTAAATGGATTCACATGTATAAAACCAAGATATCTCCTTAAGAATGTGTGGTAAATATATTACTCTCACACTTTGGCCATGTAGAACAGATTTAAGAAAGAAAAGTTATAAAATGAATGAGAAGTATAGAGCTGCAAAGCCTAGTTAAAGGCTAAAGTAATAACCAAATTGAGAATATATATGTATATGTTTCTGTTATACATGTGTCATATATATATATATATATATATGTTTTGCTATAATTTGGCTAGCTGATTTAACCAACATATAAGAATAGCAACTAAAATTGTTTCCACCCATATTACATGCATATATTAGAAACCCTTGTATACCAAATACTTCATTCCAGATGCTTTTCAAGATCTTATCCTTATTTTCTCACTTGATTCTTACTAAATTGTACTGAATCAAATCAACTCCGCTGATTTTCTACTATGACATAGTACTTCCTTCTACAGTAGGAAATACATTTCTGTTTTCCTGTTCCCTTTTCCTAAACACAACAAAGTTTCAACTCAAGAAGATTTCTATTTCTTGGGGGTGTTGTGGGTGTCAGAATTTCTCCCAAGGCGCTAGAATCCAAAGAACAGACGGTCCAACAGAATTGGTGGGTGGCAGCAATCCTATGGTTTAGTTCTGCCTGGCATAGAGCAGGTAGGACTTCCTCATAATTTTGATAAGAATTAGCCTTGATACTGCCTATGTCTCAAGTCACCTTCAAATTGAAGGGCAACAGCAAATCTCTAGGTGTGATTAAGAACCTTTTAAGAGGGCAAAGTTTAGCAGGAATAAAAACACAGTCTGCTCAAAATCATAAATAGTGGTCTTTCACCTTTTTAAGAAATTCAGATTGCTAATCAACTTTTTGCCCAAGGATGGAAGGTGAACTATTTGTGTACATGCCAATCAAACTGTGGCAAACATTAGGTTCACACAAGACTTATCCTTCTACAAAGTAAATATGCCCTGTTATTGGTTATCACTTCAACTACAAAGACTTCTAAGCGGAGCGCTATTGATCCAAGTAAAGGAGATAAAACCCAAAGGACTTCGAGTGCATGTTCTTTTGCTCGAGGCAACTTCCTTCTCTCCAACTGCACATTTCACAGCTTCGTAAAATAGGCCATGGGAGTCCCATGTGACCATGGCAGTTACTGTCATCGCCAACAACAACAGCCTGTGAGAGGTGGTAGGTGAGAAGTAGGCACACAGGACTGGTGGGGTACAAGGAACAGAGGCTGGGGGTCTAGAAGGTTGATGTCTGCAAAGAGTGTTACTGTTATTGTCGCTTTCCCACCCTGAAACTTGAACAGTACATTTCCAAAGCTTTGTTAGTGCCTACAAATTTCACTCCAAAACCCGAACAATATGTTTCTGAAGCTGTGTTTATAAGTACCTACAAATTTAGGATGGTCATGTGTTCCTGTTGAACTCAGCTCTCTATCATTGCAAAATGTCTTTGATGACAACTCTAACGATGGCTCCCACTTTAAAGTCAACACTGCCTCTGTTTAAAGCTATGAGGGCCCTATCAGCTGTCTTTTGTTACCCACGTGAAACCGCTCTTTCCTGTAATTCTCTTTCGCAGCTCTAACATTGCTATAAATGGGTTTCACAAAAAGCCGTTTATTGTGTCTTTTTTTCACTTCTTTTTAAAATCTAGACCGATAGTTTTGTCAGTGAACTTGAACGAACAGTGCATGTATGGATAATTTTATTATTAATAAAGCCACGCATAAGCCCATGTCCTGATATTCATTTTCTCCTTGTCATAGCTTCTCAATCCTCTTTTTGTATCATCTTCTGGATTAATCAAGTATTTTTATGGCTCTATTTTATCTCTAATATCTTTCGTAGATGTTATCCCTGTCATGTTTCTGTTTAAACCCTAACATAGCATCTAAACAAGAAAGATATCTAGTGTGAAAAAAAATTGCTGTAGGCTCTTTTCTGATGGAAATTTCATGGAGCATGTCTCCTTTCTTTGCATGTGGTGTGTGTGTGTGTGTGTGTGTGTGTGTGTGTGTGTGTGTGCTGTCTACACATGAGTGTTTGCATGTGCTAGCTTAAGTATGTCTATGTGAGGGCTAAACCAGGTCATCAGGTGTCTTCCCTTGCTACCACATTACCCTGAGACAGGGTCTCCTACAGTTCCAGCTCAGGGTATTGGATGTGCTGACTGGCTAGGGATCTTTGAGAAGTTACCCATCTTCACCCCTCCATGCTGGACTCGGAGGGACATGCAGCTGTGTTCAGCTTTCCATGCTCAGGAATTGAACTCAGGTCCTCACAGTTCCAGAATAAGCACTCAAGTCATGTCCCTAGGCCATCTATCTCACAATTGTGTTTCAAAATCCCCATGTCTGCTCATGAGCTCTGGTAGCTGAGGGGCCTCTGAGTTGCAATATGTCCTACCAGGTGGAAATTGTTGAATGTGTGCAATTGTCCTCTTCCACCCACTAAAAACCATTGGACGTTTCCAAACCCAAGTCTTTGCCTATGTCCAGAATCAGCAAATGCCTTCCAAGAGGAAATGATAGGTTCTCAGGTCATCTTAGAAACAGTCTTTTCATTTTCGAATTCTAGGTCTTCCAGACTTCTTAAGCTCCTTAGCATGACAATGATTTTTACGATTGTGGCACTTTTATAATTCGCCCTCTCAGTGGAGTAATGACTATAATTCCACTCCAAGAAGCCAAAGCTCTGAGTGCTATTGTACATCTGAGAAACAGAGGTTTATCTCAGGGTTAGGGGGCAGGGTTGGATTGCACAGTTTACGTTCCCCACTGGGCCTTGGGCAAGTGATTGAACCACTGGGCCTTTGTTAATTCTCTTGGAAAACAGGATTAACGATTCAACATGTCTTTTAGGTCATTGTGAGGATATAATGTCACGAATGCAAAATATTTCACACGACGGATGAACATGATGATTTCTTAAGGATTAGTTACTGCTATGGCTGGGATGTACTTGGAGTTTCTTCCCCTGCTCCCTGACTGCTAACCTGAATTCTCCCCATCACAGGCTCTCCATTGTGCCACTGGTCTTGAGGCCTTTACTGGAGCCAAACATGGCAGCCGAAACTTGCTGATTTGGGAGGTAAGGAAGCTTCTGCTCTCACAAAGCAGTCTGTTTTGAGCACCTTGCTATGTTGAAGTTGACCCGCATACCTTTGGTAGACAGTATTGATTATGCTAGATGGGAGCCCCGTTGTCAGTTTTGAATCAGATACAGCTGAGGAACATTGTGATTTTGAATGGTCTGTTTCATGGTTTTATGGCTGTTGCTTCTTTGTGAAATGTAGGATCAGTGATAATATTTCATAAATTCTCATGTTCTCATGTCATAAAGGTTAGGGCTTATTTCATGGGATGTACAAATGATAACAATATTGATCCATAGACTATTGTCTGCTAAAGTATCAATTGTAGCTATAGTTTAGGCTGTGAGTATAAAGCTGAGTTCAAGTCTCAGGGAAAAGAAAGTAATTTAATTGGGATTGATATTGAATCATAGTATTCAAAGCGTGATTCTCACTTGCCACATATGAAAATGAAAGTCTCACAACAGCATGCCAAATGATAAGGTTGCATTTGATTTTATTTACTGCATCAATGTTGAAAGCAGGCTCTCACTTCAAAATAAAAATGCATCATCTATTAATACATGCTGAGAGATGTGATAGTTAGTCTTCCTTGTCAACTGTATTTGGAATCACCTAGGAGACATACCTCTATGTTATGTGAGCCTTTGTAGAAAGGCATAACTGAAGAGAGAAGATCTACTTTGAAAGTGAGTGGCATCATCCCATAGGTTAGGACCCCTTACTGAATATAAAAGGGGAAAAAGAGAAAGCCAAGGAAAACTCACCATTTCTCTGTAGCCATAGCCGTAAACCTTGCTGCCATTGCTCCTTCTTCACCATGATACTGTGTACTGTCGTCAACCAACATATCAAAATTAACATTTTCTCCCCTAAATGTTTCTTGTCTTATACTTGTGTATTTGCATTAATGCTTACCAATTACCTTTACTTGGAAAAATACTGCCTTTTATCCTTTCAAAACAATTTTAATTAAAAAATTCATTTTAAGAAATAACATGATATAACAGTTGTCAGGTTCTTATTCTGAATATTACTTAACAAAAATAAAGTCCCAAAAAATCTTGTAACAGCCATAATTAAAAACCAGAGCATTGATGGAGGAATGTCTATATGTTACTTTCATTATTAATAAAGAAACTGCCTTGGCCCTTTAAGAGAACAGAAAATTAAGTAGGCGGAGTAGACAGAACAGAATTGTGAGAGAAAGGAAGCAGAGTTGGGGAGACGCTTCAGGCAGTCGCCATATGCAGTCGCCATGCTTCTCCTCTCTGAGATGGACGCAGGTTAAGATCTCTCCTGGTAAGCCACACCTCGTGGTGCTACACAGATTACTAAATATGGGTTAAAGGAAGATGAGAGAATTAGATAATAAGAGGCTGAAATTAATGGGTCAGGCAGTGTTTAAAAGAATACAGTTTCCGTGTAGTTATTTTGGGTAAAGCTAGCCGAGTGGCGGGACACAGCCCTGCGGTTCCATTCTACAGAGCATCTTGATTTATTTTATTTTTTTTCATTATAATGTAGTTGTATGACTTCCCCTTCCATTTCCTCCCTTAAAATGCTCCCATGTATGCCCCCCCTTTTTTAAAATTCACAGCCTCTTAGTCACTAATTGTTGGTTTATATCTGTGAGATATAGCATATATAGATACATTTATCATAGATATAAATTACATAAGCCCAACCTGCTCAGGCAATATAACATTAATTACACACATGATTTTAGGGATGGCCGTTTGATATTGGGTAACCAATCAGTGTGCGCATCCCTAAAAACCAGAGCTTGTGACCCACTCATAAAGGTGAATACTGGAAAACCTCACTCTTGGATCTTGTCTCCTCCTAAACTTTTTCTCTTTTGTAAACTTGAGATCTAACTGTTACCACCTACCTACATGCCACAGATCTTAATTCTTCTCTCATATTTCACTGCATGAAGTCAAATCACAAGAGATTGCTGGCTTCAGAAATTCTCGAAAACTTAACACATGTGGCTACATTATTGGCATTTCTACTCTCTTCTTTTGCTAAAAGGGAGAACCTGGAACGCAAAAGAACTTAAAGGACTTTCAGGGGATCTCAGGATCAATGGCTGAATTGGTCTTTATTTCAGAGTCTTATGTTGTCCTGGCAAATGGGTGGTCTTCCTGTCCTGTGGGCAGAGTGAATGTAAAAGAAGGAAGTAAGTCTTTTTCCTTCTCCAGCCCACTTCCACTGAACCCGAGCACCCATACTAGAAAGATTTTCTGTTTCTGTGTGGACCCATGTCACCAACCTAATCCAGCACCAGGCCTTCTCCTCTGTGGAAGCCACTGTGGTTTGCACCCTTAGTTCCTATCATGGCTTCAGGAGAAGCACAGAAGCTATTTTGTGTGCCTGCACTGTATCTCAATGGCTCTCTATTTGTCCCATCAGCAGCACAAACTGTTCACCTTCTTTGAGCATATTTTGTGGTATTTTTCCCGCTGTGGAACTTGCAGCCATGGTAATAAAGCTAGTGTTCCGGGAGGAATGGATTGAATGTGACTCTTTAAATGAAACTAAGAAGCACAGCACACACTTGTCTTCTGAGGTTGACAGCTGCATTTTTTTGAAAGAACTCTGGCTTGTATGTGTTTTATTCATGTGGGCCTCACACGATGAGATAGATTTGATCAATGAAGTCAACTACCTCACACTAGGTCCTAGAAGATTCTGTTCTTGGCACTTTATGAACCCAGAGAATTGTTGATTTTTCACATAGGAGTGTCAACACTTGTTTGGTTCAGTGTTGTGTCCTTTTGGCAATAAGCTGTAACTGACCTTGAAAGGGATGAGTCAACTGAGGTTGATCAAGACAAAGTTTTTCTGAAAGATCCAAACAAGCACCAGAGAAAGAGATGAGTCTCTGTTAGATTTGATTATCTTTAGCAATAAATGTTTCCCCCCTCAGGCAAAATCTTATGTGGAAACTCAATTAAACCTATTAAAGAAATTGGGGTGTCAATGTTGCATCACTTCTGATTTATTACGTTTATTTTTACTGTCAATAAATGCAAAAAAATCCTGAGGCTGTTTTGATGAAATGAACATGTGGAGTTGAAGACCAGAGATGATAATTACTTCATAATAGAGTCAGTGCTCAATTTACTTTTGGCTCTTCTTCCTTGTTTTGTTCTGCTGTGTCAAACAAGCCTCTACTCACATGGAAAAATAGATGTAAAAGTTACTTAGTAAGGATTTGGCTAGCAATTTCTGTGAGTCCTTTGGTTAAACTGACTATGAGCTTTGAGTCTTTTCTAAGTTGAATTGTTGACATCTGAAGGTTGCTCATATTCGTTGTTTAGGATGCACCAATTAGAGAAACCCAAAGCTATAACAGCAAAAATAAAAACATGGTCTTCTGGCGATCTGTGCAGCATGTAGCATCTATAGTTCTTATTGGATCACTTACCCCACAATGTGATAGAAATACTCACCGGCTCCATTCATCCTTTCCTGGTGCTCGAGTACAACAGAAGTATAAAACAGCGGCAAACACTTGTTTCTATAAATAAATATATCCTACATCCCAAGAAGAGGCGGCGGCTTCAACTAATA
The DNA here is from genome assembly GCF_903992535.2 of Arvicola amphibius. Taxonomy (NCBI): domain Eukaryota; kingdom Metazoa; phylum Chordata; class Mammalia; order Rodentia; family Cricetidae; genus Arvicola; species Arvicola amphibius. Next base: position 23,319,385 of record NC_052055.2, read on the forward strand.
ATCTTCTCAATTAATGATATGCTCCCACACAGTTTGACTGTATGCACAAGGGAAGGGATAGAAGCTTTATTTTAATACTACCCAAACAGCACAAGATAACCATATGGGGCCTCTGAGACGTCAAGCTCTAAACAATATGTTTCAGTGTACCTGCTGTTACTATTTTAAAGTTTATAGATATATCTGAGTAAACACCCACACTGCTGGCCATTTAAATCCATTGTGTAGGAGTCTTTGGGTCAAGGTTGTGGAACTGCTGAAACATCTCTGGAGAATATTTTCATATTTCTGGACTTTCAGCATCATTTCAGTGTCTCCACCTACATCTTCCATGGTAGTCTCCTCTGCATCCTTTGCCTAGCAAGTCCCTCATTTTTGCTCATTCTTCCGTGGGTGGCTACTTCTTGCTCCTTATTTTTCCACTCAAAAATCAATTTCTTAGCGTGGCCTGCCTTCCTACCAAAGAAATATTCCTTCCAAAGTAGCCCATTTTTTTTTTGTTAATCACCAACTATTGTTTCACCCTATTATTTTCTAAGCTCCATGCCTTTCCTGAAGTCATTAATTATGGCCTCTCTTCCCTCACTTTATAAAATACTGTTCAATGGAAAAGATTGGCTGCTTCCATTCGGCAAAATACTCTTAGATATTGCTGATTTAACATGAGGGTTAGGGTTAGTGTTGGGGTTATGATTAGCACCATGTCATCATTATCAGAGTGTCACATTTAGGGCAATAAGTGTTCACTTTAACCATGCCTGCTTTATAAAGCCTCACCCTTTGCTCCTAGCATAGTGTATGGTACATAAAAGATGGCTCTCATTTTTTTTTTTTGTTGCAAATAATGGAACATGAACGAACACTGTGTTTCTTTGGGAAGTAGTTTGGCAGCTGATTAGGCAAACAATGTGTCTTAGGTGTTCACTCCGATAGCATATATGCTAAAAAGAATGGAAATCAGGAATATTTGGTTACTATTCCAGATTCACTTGTACAGTGGATCAAATATCCCTGAATGAAATAGGAATGACACAGGCTATCCGCATGCATTCTATTGTGTCAGTCAGATAACAGAGTACTTTCAGACAAAATTGTTTTTTCTCTATAGATTTGCAAAGATCAGATATAATTCACATTCCAAAGCATTGATGTGGGAGAAGGATTTGGTTTTCCATAAGAAAAAGTTGTTAGAGCAAGGAAAACCTACCAAAGCTATGAGCGACTACTCCTGTAAATGTTTGCCTGGTCCCCAACGAATGATTGTTTGTGTATTGCACCCTGACTTGCAAGTTAATATCTATGGCCCTTACCCTTTCTAAAGCCAACTGGTCTCATGTATAATATACAGATGATTCTGTCAATGCTTCATATCAAATCTTCACATCTTCTCTACTTTGCCAAAAAAGTTAATAAATTAAGTTATTTTAAAGTACAACAGATCAAAGCAACTGTTGGCATGTCAATGAAAAGACATCCTAATGCATGACTTGTCCTGGATGACTAGATGTATTTCAGACATGGGGACTGAGGCACTGATTGAAATGTATAAAGAGCTGGCGTGAGCTTTTCCAAAGCCTCCCAGACAGAGATGGGTCTGCTCCTGACATTGATGGTTTCCATTTTAGACAGTGCCAAGTGATATAATAAGGGTTCTTTTGCTTCCATGCCATGGTCAAACAAGTGTTGTTTTCTGAGGTAAGAGCTTTGAGGTATTGCTGAAATTGAGAGGGGCTCCCCTGTGTCCAAGTGGAAGTCCCTTGAGAAGTACTCAGAAAGTTTTCCTTTTCCAACTTGGGCATATGTTTGCCCATATAACCCTAGGAGCCTTAGTATGTTTGTGTGTATGAATGCGCACAAACACTGATCATGAGAATGAAGAGAGACTGGGAGGAGTGTGTTTTAGACCTACTAGGTGTCAGATTGTGTTACATGGTGACATTTAACATGCTACATTACTTTCTCTATTGCTGTGTTAAATTAAAATAAAAAAAAAACCCACATAACTTAAGAGATGAAGAGTTCCTTTGACGTGTTCCATTATAGCAGACAGGGAAAGCATAGAGAGAAGAGTTATTGGGAGGGTGATTTTTCACATCGCATAGCCAGTCAGGAATCAGAGAGAACAGGAAACGAGGCTGGTGCCTAAGTCACCAAAGCCAGCTTCCTCCTCCAGTAAGGCTTCACTCTCTGAAGGTTCTACAACATGCCCAAACAATACCACCAGATAGAAATAAGTTTTCAAACAATAGAAAGCCAACAAGACAGATTTTACTCTGCTCCCAAAACAAATGAGGAACCTAAAGCTAAGAGGGCTTAACATATTCTAGGCAAAGTACACCATGAATACCTAGGCCTACATCTCTGCGTGATGCCAGTTAGAACTCAGCCAGAAAGACTTGCTTGATTTGTCAAGACAGACTTATATTCTCCACCACCACAAACTTAAGATTATAAATAGCATTCCCACTTCTGTATCACTCTCACCCCTGCCTGCATGCCATCTTGCAACTCGAGGCCACTTCTGTGGTTAACTGGAGAAGCGTACCAAGTGTGTGTTCATCTGGATTCCTGTCTCATGTGTCCTTCACAACCATGGTCTGTGGTCTGCTTATTTAGTAATAAAATAACCTTAAACTGAGTTTCTTCCAACATTCCCAGCAATCTTGGGAGGCGAGCATCACCTGTGGTTTGGCTTAGAAGTAGGTTGCCGTGGCAGCCCCGGTCCTAACCAGCCACCTCTCATTGCATTATGTTAATAATTCTCCTGTCCATGTTTCAGGAGCTCTGCTAGCCAGCTTCCTTAGGGTGGTGGAAAAAGGGTATGTCTATTCTGTGAATGAAAAGAAGAATTTTGAGCATGTGGACGTCTTTCAAGTTCCCTTGAAACTAAATGAATCGAAGCCGTACAACTGCATAGAGGTTTTGGAGATCCTAATCCCTGCAGGAATCCAGCCCCAGTGGAATATAGTGGTTGCTGATCTTCAATTTTTTTTTTCCTTGTTGGCAAATGAGATGGAATTGATGACTAACCAGTTCTTTTATCAGCAAGGACTATTATTGTCTCACAATGACCTCAGAGTAGCCATGGCATTTATGATCTTATTCATACAGGCTGTCTGCCCAGAAGCATAGGGGAATGAATCTCTGCTTGAAATGAATACTATTACTGACTTGCAATACCCCACTTCTTCCTAAGATAGGTCAAACGTTTTGCTTTTTAATGTTAATAATGCTACATTTTAAATACATGTGGCTTTCACTTATTCTCTATCACATGGAATCTATTTAAACTCTTTATCTGTTCTTGATTTAATTTTGGTATGGGGTATCTATTCAGAAAATTGTCCATTTCCTTTAAATTTTAAAATTTTGTGGAATACGGGTTTTTGAAGTATGACCTGATGATTCTCTGGTTTTCCTCCATGTCTCTTATTTACCAAGCGGCACATTTACATACACTTTCAATAGTACACCTATATTTTTGAGGGGAGTATGCTCATTTAAGAAGACATAAATTCTTTTTCACATTTTAGACATAGTGCTGATAATCAACTTCATTTTATATGCCTCAATTTTCTGTATGTATAAACAAAGAAAACCTACTTGCTTTAAGGTGTTAAAGGATCACAAAAAAATAATACTACAGGGCAGTAGGTTGAAATTCTGTGTCCCTCTTGGATTCACTTGTTGACGTCTAATCCCCAAAGTCATGGTATTTGGAGATAGTGCCTCCAGGAGGAGATAATGTCAAGAAAATGGCGTTCTCATGAATAGGATTAAAGACCTTATCTAAGAGACCTCAGAGAGTCCCCTTCCTCCTTCCTTCAAGTGAAGAAATAAAGAGAAGTGGGCAATGACTGTATTCTGCACAGATATCTTCTTGGGGTAGATGCCACGTCTGTCAGGGCTCTAATCTTTGCCTCCTTACCATCATCAGTAAGTTTCTGTTATTGATATGTCACTCAGGCTCCGGTATGCAATTACACCAGGCTAACTGTGATTTTAAAATGGATGTAGTAAAACAAGCTTCAGTGGGGATGGGGAGAGCACTTGCTGCTCTTACAGAGAACCTGGGTTCAATTCCCAGCACCGGCACCTGCAGTTCATAACTGTCAGTTTTTTTTTGCTTCCAGGGACTGTACCACTTTCTCCTGATCCCCACATGTGCTGCACTTATAGACAAGCAGGAACACACGCATACACATAACAAATACATAAACAAACATGTAGTAAAAGCCTTGAGTCAGTTTCTGATGAGTGCTGAAGAAAAAAAATAATGATTCCTGCTTCGGGTTTAAGAGCTTTGCTTTTTCCTCACAGTGAGGAACAAAAGAACTCCCTAGGATGGGCCGGTGTCAGCGCCATTGATTATGGCAGTTAGTGCGAGCAGGGTGGGTAAATGAATCACCGGTCTTGATCCCGCAGAGGAAATCACAGACAGATTACCTTTTGAAGTCCCATTAGACTGGATTTCTATCGAGCATGGCTGTTTACTGTCTGAATCTGTTTATGCTCCTGTTGTGATAGAATATCCCGACAAGAAACAACATAAGGGAGAAAAGGCTTATTTTAACTTCCAGTAGGAATCATAAGATGTATGATCCATCACAGAGTGGAAAGCACGGCAACAGAAATGTGGGGCCATCTTGGCAGTCAGGGAATAGACTTGTTAGGTTTTATCTGCACACAGGAAGTAGTCAGAGAGAACGGGAAATGGGACAAGCTATGAAATGCCTCCAGTGACATTACTTCCTCTCACAAGACTCTATTTTCTATAGGTTCCATAACACCCTCAAGCAGCGCCACTAACTAGGGAGCAGTGTTCAGATGTATAAGCCCGTGGGGGACATTTCCCATCCAAATTGCTATTACATGAGATCCTGCGGTATGAGCATGCGATTCTGCTTTGTTCTAGTCCTTAGCACATACCAGAGGGGGGGAAAAAAAACACTGCATTGCAGTCAAAGGCCCGAGAACAGTAATGGAAGAACACGGGGCACTGTTATATCCTGACTTTGGTGGTTTTGTGCATTTGTTCTATATGTACAGCATCAGTGTAATTTCAGAACTATCGCAGAGCAGAAGTCTGAAGTTTAAGGCAAAATATATTCAGGGTTCGTAGAACAGGGCTTAGCATGTGCTAGAGGCTCAGGATAAAGAAACTGAGACTCAGTAAGGGTTAAAAGTAGCTACACGGGAACTTCATGTGTCCAGATCCTGAACACAATAGTTTGACTTCAGAGGCTCCCGTGTCTCACCTCTGAGTATCATGGAATCTCTAGACCTCTAGAAAACACAACTTGAATAGCCTGCAGTCTCTACGTGCACAGAGGAAACAGATTAGAGTTAGGATAGAGAAATGATCCAACCGCATGTGACTTTGAACAATAAGAACCCTTCGATTCACGATGCCCTCCACCATAGAGAGACTGGTTCTTGGGTTCTGGCCTGGGTTCCTTGGTCCCTTCTCCTTGAACTTAGAGCAGTGGGTGCTGAGAGAGCAGGGTTGAGGAAAACAAATTCTGGTACCTTCTTTGCATGATACTCAAGCAATCAGTTTCTCATTTATGCCTCAGATTCATCACCTGTGAAACTGAGGTATGATTTTTATAATCTCCAAATTACATGCCAGTGCTGTCAAATTTTTCCTGGCCCACTGGGAATCAGGTTTATGTTACCTCTTACCTGGCAGAAGATAAATTCCCCAAAACATGTCTCCAGCATCTCCCGTAGTTCACTAGACAGATTAAAGAATTAGCAAGCTATTTTACATGTACAGATTAATCTAGACACAGACATGGGGGTTAATGGCATTCTTTTATTTCCTGTCTCAGGTAGGGAAAGCATACTGAAAGCATTGTCTGAGAATGTTTAGATTTAGAGCCTCAGGAATGTAGCAAGGTCTCCTACTGAATGAAGTCTCTAGGCAGTCTGTCCAGTGATGTCAACCTCACTTTTCTAGTACTATGATTCAGCCATCTTTAAATGGTTCACACCTGTTGTTACTATATGTGTGGCTAAGGTTTGTGGCATCAAAACAAGAATGGTTGCCTAGAGACAGGACAAAGGCATAGTATTCATGGACACTGTGTCAGGATGACAGAATGCTTAGCTGCATATCAACTCTATGGGTACACTAAAGGAACAGCTAAATAAAAGACATACATCTAAACAAAAATGGCCTAGAGCCTTACAATAGAGGCATACAATCTATAAGCTATGTTAGCTGCTACAATTATTAGCTGCAATGCTAATTTCCTTCTCCTATCTTTAGCCAAGGATGTACCAACCTCCTGTTGAAAATGTCCCCTGGGATGGGAACTTTACTTTCCTTGACCAAACTTCCAAAATCTAAATAACTCTGCCTGCTAGATCAACTTAATGATTTTCATATAATAATCTCCATTGAGTCATCACTTCCAGTTCAATCATTTGTCCATATAGCAGTCAATTCTTCCCAATAGCTTTAAGATATTTGCCAGGCATGGTAGCATTCACCTGTAATCGCAGCATTTGCCAAGTAAAGAAGGGGAATCAAGAGTTCAAGGTCATCCTCAGCTATATAGAGAGAGTTTGAACACAGCCTGGGCTACTTGACACCCCACCTTCAAATATTAATATATATATATATATATATATATATATGTATATGTACATATATATATCCTTCCATATAATTTTGCAGTATTTCTCATTTGAAAATTTTCAAGTTTTAAAAAGACCATTATCAGTCAGAAAGGCTAAGTCTTGTTTACTAATTCAACCAATCATATAACATAAATGTCTAAGAACATGATACAGGTAACACACTACAGAGGATAGGGAATTTAGCAAGAATGCTTTTCTTTCAGAAAGTTGTGCCATCTTTTCAGCTTCCCCTGTCAGTGAGCTTCAGTGAGTAATTTGAACTCTTTGGATGCATTCTCTGCTCTTTAAAATGTAGTTATATTGTGCAGCCTCACAATGTTGTTATGAGACTCAGCTACAGCAATGTACATGATACTCTTTGCAAACTGTGTGTTATAGTACAATATGCCTATTGTTATTTCTGCTAGAGGAGGAAGGAAGAGGGCAAACTACTGTATTGGGGAGAAGGTAATCTATCAAAATGAGTACAGCAACATGCTAAGATTGGTGTCCTATGTGATAAGGGAGAGCCATGCCAAAGTTAGTAATTACCCTACAATTCACTTGAGGGAAGGAGAGCAGCAATTTTATTTTTATTTTTGAATATTTCATACTTGTGTACAATGTATCTTGCCTTCCAATTCCTCCTGCCTACCCAACACATCTCTCCCCCAACTTGTTCATATACCTTCTAAAATGTATTTTTACAATCCTCTGATTGCAATCAGTAATGTTCAGATGATCACGGGTGTATAGTATCCCTGGTGTATGACCAACCAGTCTGTGTGGAAGAACCAAAGTGGTTTTTCCTCTCCTAATAGCCAGCAACTTCCAGTGGGACCTCAGCAAGGAGTGGGAATCTGAGAACTCTTCCTGCATCATTCACTGTCTTGATCTTGTGAAAATCCTGGAACCACAACTCCAGTGAATCCATGTGTATAAGATCATGCCTTGCCCAGAAGATGACATTTGACAGAACTCCCTGCTTCATACTCCAGCACTCATGGTCTTCCCAGGCCCTCTTTTGCAATGTTTCCCAAGCTTTGGTAGGCACAGGCTATTGATACAGATATCTCATTTGCCGAACTCACAGTTAGGTTTCACCAATAGTCTGAACACTAACGTGTCTCTACATTAACCACTCTCCGCTGTAGTAAGAAACTTTTCTGATCACATGAGAGTGGTACAAATCCACACGTGAAAGTGGTACAAATCCACGGGAATAAATATTTAGAAGACAGCCTGTCAGCATGACCACTTAGAAAAACATTAATAGGGCCTAGAACTTCCAGAATTATGGCTGTTGATCATGATTACATTATCAGGTATAAATTCTCCAGTTTCAAATCTAATCAAGATTGGTGAACCTACAAACTTTATTATCACTATTGTGTCACTGGGAAAATCTTGCCTTGCAGGTTAGTAATATAGCATGCAAGTCCGTAACTGGGTAAGATTATTGATCTGGTTTTTTTTTTTTTTTTTTTTTTTTTTTTTTTGCAAGAACCCGAATGTCACATTCTATCATTATGGAAACAAGCCAGCAGAAGCTTCCTGTTCAATTTGTGTTGGTGTCTGTATGTCCTTCAATCAAAATATATAGTATTCAGCACAGGGGATTACCACCTAGCTACTGTGGTTAGCCTATAACAATGGTAATACCCTGTGTTGTTTTAGGTGATTCATGAGCCCTCCTGGTTTAAAACTAACAGGGAGGTCACCTATACATGAAACTGAGATTTTTCATTTAACAACCCATTTCTTCTTCGAGCAGCATTGTTGAACCATAAGGGTTGCCTGTGTTTAATTTTTTTTGAAGTTCTATTTTCAGTATCTTACAATGTAGATGAATCTACATAAAGTAGCTGTACTAAAAATTTGTTCCATAAAAAAATGGAAGCAGAGGACGATTTAAAAGTAAAAATGTATCTATCTACCTAATCCTATGCTTTTTTTCCCATTCGTGGACTCTAACCACAGGTTGTATTTATTTCTATGACAGCTCCAAAGCTTTGCCTCTCGAAAGATATAGAAGGGTTGGCAGATGACTAGAATACTTTTTGAGAGTACCAAGGATGGTTTTATTTTTGTCACAGGGCAGTGGATGTGTGCTTGGATACCCGTTTTTTGTAGTCATCCCACATTAAGAAAAGTAGCTTTAGAATCAACCTAGACAAGGTTCTCTTTCAATTTTTAGCTGTGTCACCTTGAGCAAGTCACTGGCAGTGGTGGCTTGGACAAGAATGGGGCCTATAGGCTAATATATTTGAATTCTTGGCCCCCAGTTGATGCAACTGTTTGGAAGGGATTAGGAGGTGTGACTTAGTTGGAGAAGGTGTGTCACTGGGGAAGTACTTTGAGGTTTCAAAAGACTTTCATCATTTCTAGTATATCCCTCTCTACCCTTGCCTCCTAGTCGTGGATTAAAATGGCGACACCTAGCTATTGCTACTCCCATTCCTCTGCTTTGCCATCATGTATTGTAACCCTCTTAAACCATAAAACAGTTAAATGGTTTCTTTTATAAGGTTCTTGACCACGCTGTTTTATCACAGCAATGAAAAGATGACTGAGCAATTGACCCTCTCTAAAACTTCCTTTGTTTGCACAATGCATCTAATGATAGCAATTTCAAAGTGTGTCTTAAGTATTGATGACCAATACAAGCAGAAGTCCCAGAGAAGCCATGATCAAGAAGGCTTGTGAAACTAGAGAAAATCGAGAATGAGGACATGCCTCTCAGAAGAGACTTTCTGCTTGTTTATTCCTGGTTGCCTGCCAATCTGAACTCCTTAGGTCTCTGGCACTACATTCGAAGCAGTGAGTAAGCAGATTCATGCTGAGTTAGTCCATTTGGGAATGTTGTATTGATCTAAACTGCAGATCCATTGTGACCGAGGGCAGAAAAGAAACATGAGATAGATTCGTAGGAAGAGGTTACCCATTGGTTAAGACATTTTTTAGTGTGGGGGAATTTGGAGATGACATAAGACGGATCAGGATAAAGAAGAAATAAAAGGAAATATGGATTCCCGGGTTCATTTACTTATCATCTCTTTCTTAGAGAATGTGAACTCTACCTTAGGTCTCCAACTGTAAGCATGGAAAAAAATGGTAGTTGCCTAATATGGTCATGAATCTGCCTTTATGAGAGATTCATGATACAGAGTTTCAAGAATGCTAAATGACCCAGAATTCTCCATGAATATGTGTAAGAAATTTATAAAAATATCTCAGCAAGTGTGTCAAAAACAGTTTATTGTTGCTGACATTTTTGCATTTATCCACAAAGCTGCATATGTGTGCATGGAAGCTTCATGCTGTTGAGCTGAATAGGAATATTATGGCAAGCATTAAGCATAGTAAATTATTATCAGCTAAAGACACATCCTCTGATCCTGGGCTACTTTTGTAAATCAAGTTTTATTGGAGCATGGCCACATCAAGTTGTGTACATATGGTCTGTGGCTTCCTTTGTGCAGCAGAATTGAATAGTTGGAACAGAGATCTTAAGGCTCATTCTCTAAAGTATTTACTATCTAACTCTGTAATAGAAAGTTTCCCAATCTTCTGCTCTAATGCTCTTTGCATACTAAAAGCACTGAGAAGTCACATATCCAAGAAATCTAATTTTTAACTCAGAACTTCTGGGCAGGCCACTCCAAGAAGGAACTCATTGATACCTTGCTATTCATTCCCTTGGCTAATATTCTCCCATAAGTTTTGACCACAGAGATCTGCTTTTGAATGAGGAAAGTAGAGAACGAGGACATGCCACTCTGGATCTTATGTCATAAGGAAGCTATGTTTCTTCCTGAAACACTCTCTACTTCTTCCCTGGTCTAGAGTCACTGGATATTGCATTGTAAATATGTAGAGGAAGCCTCCAGGGAAATCCATGTGGTAAGAATCCAAGTCCTAAAGTAACCACATGTGGACAACAGAGAGAGGAGCTCCTCAGCCTGCCAAGAGCCCCGCGAGCGAACTTGGAAACAAACTCTCCAGTCTCAGCTGAGCCTCAGATGACTGAGGCATGACCAGGAGCCTTGATGCTCCTCATGAGAAATCTGAGTCAGTGACATTCTGCTAACCTCTAGTTAGGTCCTTGAGCACCAGAAACTGGGATACAAAAAACACTTGTGACTTTAACTTGCTAAACTTTGATTGAGAAATAAAACAATGGTAATTAAACAACTTTTAAAAATATTCAGCCATTACAAAAGTCATTTGTCTTAGTAAATTTTCTTTTGTTGTGAAGAGACACCGTGACCAAGGCAACTGACAAAATAACACATTGACTTGGGGGCTTGTTTACAGTTTCAGAAGGTAAGTCCATAACTATTATGTCAGGGAGTGTGGCAACAGGAAGACAGGCATGGTGCTGGAGCAGTAACTAAGAGCTACTTACTGCATCTTACTTACATCTTATCTGAAAGTGTGTGTGTGTGTGTATGTGTGTGTGTGTGTTTGTGTGTGGTATCTGAGAGAGAGAGATAGAGAGAGAGTGAGAGAAAGAGAGAGACATAGAGACACACAGAGAGAAACAGAGAAAGAGAGAGAGACATACACAAAGACAGAGAGGGCAAATATGCCCGTGATGCCTACCCTCTAAAACATACCTCTTTTAACAAGGCCACACCTCCTACTTCTACCCAAAAGTTCCACCAACCAGGAACCAAGCTTTGAAATATACTAACTTATGGGGGCTCTTCTCATTCAAACCACCACACCATTCTCCATAGCTTTCTGCCATGAATCATTCACTACCTTAGTTTAGACAGTGAAGGGTTAAATAACTGCATCTTTCAAATTTAGAAAAAGGGAAAATGTATTTCTGTCCTAATCATAAATTAAAACCTCAAAGAGTTTGATTCATTGTCATTTATCTAATGTATTAATAATAACCTTATTAAAAATGGCTTCTTCAGGTCAAGGGTTCACTCTATTATCAAGAAGAATGATTATGAAAAATCACTATAAATAATTAGTGCTATCTAAGCCAGTTGGCCATCTCTTTCCCTATGAACTCTGTTTTTCCTGCTTGAGAAGCATTGGAAATGTAGAAAGGACACAGCCCTTGAAGCTGTGTCACTATCCCTGCATTCAGATCCGAAGACACAATCATACATTCCTAATGCATGCTAGCTTTAGGAAATACCTTGGGTCTGCATTCCCTTACTCTCCGGTGCACTGCGACTAACAGTTTCTGAATATTTGTCCTGTCAATTCATTGATCTTAGGGGTTAGTGAGGTACTTTTTCCTTATAAGTCAGTACAAAGTCTCTCTAATTGGGCCAATTGCCAGTATTTAACAGCAAACATGACAAGAAATTGCAAAACAAGAATTCCGGAAACTGTTTTCTCCATCTTTCATTGAGGCTAGACATTTGAGCAAAATACACAGCCCAGGGTTGTCTCTACTAGATATTTCTTCAGTATCTCTTTGGTGATCAGCATGGAAATTCATATGTGCTGGCAGTCCTGTCAGGAAGGGATTTTTGCTCATATCTGAGTGGGTCCAATGACAGCTTAATGTAATTTACAAATTGGAATTAAACAACAGTGAATTTCCATAGCATTTTCACCGGTCATTGGTTGTATGAACATGGGCAAGAATCTGTAATATATGAGCCTGTTTTGTCACCAATAAAATATTGAAAATCATGATCTGGGAGTTCATCATAGGCCCACAGGAATGATAGTTTCTGTCTTTGCCTTTCTTCAGAACCCATCACACAAGGCCTGTATGTGGTCTGGATGCTTATAGTTGCGATCTTCTTGTTTGTCACTTTCCCCTGTTGTTGCTCTCTGTTTTCTTCTTTTCTGAACTAACATGAATATTCTTTGACCTGACTGGTATGAACCTTGGTAGTTTTTATGGTCGCGACTAGCTTCCTCAGCCGTTAAAGAAAACTCTAATTTGGACGATGTTTACTCACCAGGAGATTATCTAGAAGCAATCCAATTTACAGTAGAGTTTGACAGAGCTGCCTGTTAACGGGTTTTGTAAATGAAGTTTTCTCAGGATTCAGTCACATTCGTGGCTGCTTTTCCAATTCAAAGACAGCACCAAATAACTGAAACTCCATGGCTCATAAACCCTAAAACACTTACTATCTAGCCTTCTCTAGAAAAATGTTTACTCACTCCTAATCTACCTACTTGATCTCTGGAGGCAACTCAGGAGACAGCCCTCTAAATGTCTGAACTGATATATAAATTTTATATGTAAGTATATGAAACTTGAGAACAGAACAAACAGAAATGATTATTTCCCATCAAGACATGGGAAAGAACACTTTAAGAATCAAGAAGTAAGATTCAACCCAAATCTAAATTGGTTACCTAAGGCAAGGAGGAGCATATAGGCATACATTTAATATTTGGAGTAAAAATACATACATTCATTTCATAGTTCCCTGACTTTCAAAGGATATGACTTTGAACAAATGACCTTACTCTTGAATTGTTTCTTTACCCTACAAAATAATTATTTCAGTAATTCTTCCCTGAGAGAGTTTTTTTTGCAAGAGTTAATGAGATAATATACTCCATAAACTTTAAAACTTTATACAAATGTTATTTTTGTGATTAAGATATAGGCTCTCGAAGTACGTTTGTTGGAACAATTAGTATAAAGATTATACCTCTAATATTGTTGGCAGATTTCCAGGCATGTACGCCATGAGACGTGTTGATTGAAGAGTCAAACATGAGCTGATTCTTTCTTGCCTAACGTCCCCAGGACATTTTTGTTTTAACACAAATGGTATTTTAGGTCTTTAAATTTCAGGCCAACTTCCAACATAGACTTGTATTCCAACACAGGCATTTTAAATCCCCGTAGACTAAGCTTTGTGGGTAAAGCACTGAAGTCATGAAGCGCCACTGCATCGCCCCATCCTGGGTCATGGATAACAGAATTTATCCTCCTTTGCTTTCCTATGGAATTATTCCATCTCTGATCTTGTAGCCACCTTCCTATCTCAGAACTACCGAAAGCCATATTGAATACAATCTTTCCTGGTCTTCTTTAATCTTATAAGCCAGATAATATGTAAGCAGCTTGGGAAAACATCTCTGTTTGGTGCCTCTTGTCTCTTCTGGATCCAGCAAAGCAGTTGCACTCACCATGTTAGTAAGTGGGAGTCCACAAATCACATCCCTAGGAAGGCCCAAGGAAGATTCCAATTTTTCTGCTACAGGAATGGGTAAAAAGGGAAAATCAAGCAGTTAAGATGATGACAGAGAAGGAAGTCTGTCTGCCTTGAGGGGAGAAGATGGTGTGAATTTAAATGAAAAATTACTACTCTGAGAAGATGCTGGCAGAATTCCCAGATCTCCCTTTGTGTGAACGGCGTTCAGTTCAGTTCGTCTTCTAGCCCATGCTGTGCTCCAGCTGTGGTGTGTGCCTGTCATGTCAGTGATTTACTCTCTGCCACTTCTAATCTACACATTTTCAGGGCTGGTGACAACACATTCGTGGCATCTAATTTGCAGTGACTTTTGTCATTCTGACATAAAAAAACATCATAAAATACAAAGTGCCCATGGTGAGTATCCCTTGTGGTGTGGAGTGTAAAAGATCCAAAGTGTCCAGGACGTGATACCTAAGGGATATCTGTGCCTGGGGTCTGAGATGTGAACAGTCTCTCTTCTTTGCGTCATAGTTAGTTCAAATACTACATATGAGTAGGTATTCCAGCCATTTCAGATGAAGAAAGAAACTTTGATATATGATGTACACTCAGTAACTCAGGTAGTAAGTATAAACCTGCTTTCACACTACGGTGCTCGGCTCAAAAGTCCTGAGTTGATTTGAATGTTTTATTTGTTTGTTTTCTATGTATTTTCCCTGGTTCTCTGATTCCTTCTCCACTTTTCTCTTTTTCATTTTTAAGAAATTTCTTTTTATTTTTATCAGGGTTCTACCTCTCATCCTGCAATAAAGTGCCTTTTTCTTGGTGGGACAGGGTTTGGAGTGTGAGTGAGAAAAACACACTTTGGCTCACTCACTCACCTAATCCCAGAACCAAAGCTTCATCACAGCAAGTCATTGAAATACCTTAAACATCTTACTTGCTGCGCAAAGGAAAGCTCATCTTCCAGAGCATGGGTTGGGCCAGCTTTCCCTGCCGAGGGGCAAATAGTAATTCTTTTTTTTTTTTTTTTATCAAATAGTAATTCTTTACGGCATCTTTGATACGCAGTAAGCAACAACTACTCAGTAGCTGTGCTGAAGCGGGAGAACAGCTGTGGACCATCCATCAATAAAAGCGCAAGGCCATATCCAATCAAACTTTTTATTTACAATATCATCATCAGATCAGATTCAGATGGAGGGCCAGAATTTGCCTTTCTTTGGCTCCCTTGCCTTCAGCAGCAAGCAGCTGACCGTGGACTTCTCCGTTATCCAAGGCAAACAAATCAAGTGGAGGGCACTGCTGGGAGAAGGGCGACTAGGGTTCCTAGAGCTCATGGATTTTGGCTGATGTGGCAAAAGGGATGGGTTGTTGGTGAGCCTCACCAGCCAAAGGCAAACTGTGTTTGAGATGTGGAATCTAAAATTCATAGGTGATGGAGCTTGGTGATTGGAGTTAGAGCCTGGCTTTAATTGGAATATTAATTCCGATTAAATTATTAAATATTAAAGTAGTGATGGTGATGATGGGGCTTCAGGTTCAATTCAAAGATAGAAATAAGCCATTTTGACTCTCTTCCTTGACACCAAAGTAAAATTTACCTAGGAAAGTGGCATGTACCTGATTTTCCATCTGTTCTACGTACTGGGATGACATTCATTTATGTACCTAATCACCTCTCCCCTGCTTTCTCACCGACTTAATCATTTCTTCCTCTACTCTAGTCACACTGTTTGACATGGGTCAAAGTCTTGCGTTACAAGACCTTGTCCTCCTGAGGCTGAGTAGTGACAAGAGATTGGGAAGTTGATATACAGTGCATGGAGGAAGGAATTATATATCAGTCTGGAACAGTTCAGTGCAAAGTGCTGATCCACATCCAAAAACCTGGAAAGATGAATGATGATAACATGAACTCAGTTCAAGATGGTTTCTATTGAAGTTCATTCATGACTAGCTAGAGATAAGCATAGCGGACAATGCTGGGCTCCTCACCTAGGTCATAGGGAGTTCAGGACTCATTGCAATTTGACCCATCAGGGAGCCAAAACACAGAAAGCAAAGGTTTGTTGCCTTCTATACCTTCAGATGTGGAAGGTGGCTCTGTGGATAAGGTTGCATATGCTCTACTATAAGACTAGCAGTTGCAATGGTCACAATCTCCTATAGAATCCTGCATCTTTAGTATAAAAAATGAATAAAATCCTTACTTTGTTCTTTTGGATATGAATTGTCTACCACAAAGTCATAGATGTGAAATATTTAGTCCCCAGTTGGTGAATCTTATCAAGACACGATTACACTAGGAGAGCTCTACTCAATCAATGTGTAAATACACTGATCAATAATCATGTTTGGATGGACTGAGAGGTGGTGATTACTGTTATGTGGAACCTGATTGATTAGAGAAAGTAGATTTCTTTTTTCTTTTTGGTTTTTTTCGAGACAGGGTTTCCCCATAGTTTCTAGAGCCTGTCCTGGAGCTAGCTCTTGTAGACCAGGCTGGCCTCAAACTCAGAGATCCGCCTGCCTCTGCCTTCTGAGTGCTGGGATTAAAGGCGTGCGCCACCACTGCCCGGCCCATTGAGAAAGTAGATTTCTAAGAGTATGCCTTTGAAGGATGCTATCTTTTCCTGGCCTCCTTTTATATCTTGTTTATGGTTACCTAAAGATGAAGAGCTAGCTCATCATGGCTTCACCATGAGGGCTTCACCAGAGGCCCATAGTAATGGAAACAGCTGATGAAATCCTTCCTCCTCTCTAATGAAAAGTCTAGAGAAATTCCCAGGAATCCACAAGGATGACCCCAGCTAAGATCCTAAGAAATAGTGGAGAGTGTGCTGGAACTGGCCTTGCCCTGTAGTCAGATTTATGACTCTCTTAAATATCTCCATAGAACCTTCATCCACTGCAGCTGATGGAAGTAGAGGCAGAGAGCTACAGTGGAGCACTGAGCTGAGCTCCCAAAGTCCAGCCAAAGAATGTGAGGAGTGAGCATATGAACAAAGAAGTCAAGATCATAATGAGGATACACACTGAAACAGCTTACCTGAGCTAATGGGAGCTCAGCAACTCTCACTGGACAGGGAAGGAACCAGCATAGTACCAAACTAGGCCCTCAGAATGTGAACGACAGTTGGATGGCTGTGGCAGACCGCAGGGCCACTGGCAGTGGCACCACAATTTATCCCTACTGCTTGTATTGATTTGTTGGAACCCATTCTCTTAGAGGGATACCTTGCTTAGCCTAGATACAGTAGGGAGGACTTTGGTCCTTCCTCAAAGCAATGTGCCTTACCTTCTCTGAGGAGTGAATGGCAGGTGGGGTTGGAAGGTTGGGAGAATGAGAGGAGGGGAGAGTGGGAACTGCGATTGGTATGCAAAATGAAAAAAGACAGTTTTTTGTTATTTTAATAAAATTAAAAAGCATGAATAATTAAGTGATTGGTCCTTTCTCTGTAACTGTAAAACGCAGCTAGTAAAATGATACCTTGCATACTTATACTCTGTTAATCTATAACAAGTTGCTTGGTATGAATGTACATAGGTTCATAGAATATTTTGTTTTTCACCTGTAGTATGAAAAATGTTTAATTGTGTTAAAGGATGTGGAAGACATGTTGGTTTTTCCTTGTATTCATTGTAATCATTCACTTGAAAAACAGAATGCAACCACCTTGTAATTTTTATATTGCCGGAAAGATTTTGCTGGGGTATATAAGCTATAGGGGAAAGAATAAGGCTAGAGTTTAAATGAGTTAGAAGGAAAACATCAAAAATTAGGGAGTTAGAAGGAAAGCATCAAGAATGAGAGAATTAAGCCGGGCGGTGGTGGCGCACGCCTTTAATCCCAGCACTCGGGAGGCAGAGGCAGGCGGATCTCTGTGAGTTCGAGGCCAGCCTGGTCTACAAGAGCTAGTTCCAGGCCAGGCTCTAAAAAAGCTGCAGAGAAACCCTGTCTCGAAAAACCAAAAAAAAAAAAAAAAAAAAAAAAAAAAAAAAAAAAAAAAGAATGAGAGAATTAGAAGAAATTAGAAGTTCAACATCAAGAGTAAACATAGATTTAGAAGGAAACCATAAAAAACGAGAGAAAGAAATCACCAGGAAAATGAATAGAGAATGCAGAAGAAGAATAAAGTAAGGTCTGAAGGAAAAAAAAGTCTTTCTAATATATTTATTTTGTGCTTTTGCTAAATACAGGTAATATTTAATATATATTTATTACTGATACCAATACTGATTATTCTCACAATTAATTTATGTAAAGACATTTGTCAATGTGAATGATTTGTTTTTTTTTTACCTCTTTCTTCTATTCTGCACAACAATCTTGTGAACCTTGGTGAAGTAGTTGGGAATCAGAAACATGGGTGTAATACCTCCGATGAGGTAACAGAGCCCATTAGATTCTGTAACCAAACTTCAAACAAATCCTTTGTGGATTGAAGATGCAATATCCCCTATAGTCTCATATATTTGCACACTTGATCCCCAACTGCTTGTACTGTTTGGTACCTTGAAAAGGCAGAGCTTCCCTGGAGGTGCTAGATCATTGTGGGGAAGCCTTGAGGGCTTCTAGGTCAACTCTACTTCCCATTTATTCTATGCTTCCTGCCAGCAGATACAACGTGATCAGTCAACTTCCAGTTCTTACCATCATATCTTCCCCATCATGATGGACTGAAACTGTAAATGAAAATAAACCCTTCATTTCTTCAATCACTGAGTCAGTTACTTTGTCATAGCAACAGATACCTAACTAATGCAGTTCCCCCAAAACAGTTCCTGGTTAAGAAATTCTGTCGAATCCATCATGATAATTGCAGTTCTGTTCTCTTCTCTAATGCAGCCATTAGGTAAGCAAGAAGTATCATTTTGTGTGACAATGCTATTGCAGGGAATATGGAGCTCTGTGAACCTGTAGTGCAGAGGGAAATCAATTGAGGGGGACTTTTGCTATTAGCTTTAGCCTTGCAAAGAGGAAGGACTTGTTAGTGGTCATAAATAAAGCTTATGTCTCTCTTAGCTTCAAAGGTATTCTAGAAGAAAGGCCTGAGCTGGGAAAATTTGAAATTGCTAAGGAGAGAATAATTTTGTAATCTGGAAGTAGATACACTTTGCAGTTAGCAATGAGAAATGTCAGTTAAGGCTTCAACACACACTCCAGAGTTATTCTGCTTAGTATCAAGAGAAAGTGGTGGACAAACAATCAGAAACACGTATAAGACTTCTTTATGGTTCAAGTAATACTGTCTGATCAGTTATCTTATTGAGTCCTCTCAAAAACAAGGGGCTATTATTTCAAGTAGAGAACCACCACCTTCAAAGAATAGCTATACAGTGGTATAGCTGAGTGGGATGAAAAAGACACATTCAGTGAGCAATAGATACAAGGCCTCCCTCAATTACCTGCAACTCTATTTCTTTGCTTGGAATATTTCACTTCATCACTTAGTTCATTTTGTAGATGGAAGTCCATGTCCTTTTAAGCCTCTTTTAATTTTTATTGTTCCATAATTGTACAACACATTTGATTTCTGATTCTTGTATTATGTTCTGCCATATTGAATAGCCCATGTGTTCCCTGACATCTGCTACATACGCAGAAGAGATGTTTAGGATCCATGTACCATGGAAGTATGAGAAACCTCAATTCACTAATAGATAAAAAAAATCCATGTGTATTGACCACAAAATTGGGCTTAATGGGTTACAGTTATGACATTTATTCTTCCCTAGGGAGCAGTTTTAAAAATATTTAAATGTCAAAACTGGGAGAGATTTGAATCCCATCAATCCAACTTCATGGTATTACAAATGAGAGAAATGAAGCAATATCTCAGAACCAACTTGCTCAAGGCCACAAACCTTACTAAGCTTTGAGATTGTTGATCATCATTTCCCAAATCAGTGCAGAGGGAAAGATGGTCATGAGGTACAGTAATTGGAAGGAAAAGCCATAGTTGGTGTATGGAATATAAAGAGACCTTGTAAACATGGGGTGCTTGAATGAATAAATCAATTTCTGTTTCTAGAGGTAGATTTTGAGTATATATCATACTCAAATGGGTTATCCAGTCACTATTGTTAGGAAGGTTGTGATCTTTCTGTGTATCTGTTCTGGAAAGGGATGGGCTTCAGCAATTCATTGGCTTCTTTCCAGATAGCTTTAGTGTACAGGTCAAGTATTCTCTATATAGGCTTTGAAACTTTTATAGATCTACTTTTTTTGACAAGATATTAAATATCTCTTGGCTCTTTGTTCACAAAGATGAATATTGGGTCTACTGTTGACTCTTGCTTTCTGCTTCTTGCAGAATATTTAAGGTTCCAGGAGACTGCAGAAAACCATCTGTACTCCTACAGAGCAGCAAAATCTCAATAGGCAGGCTTACACATTCCCAAAGAGCTCATCAAAGCCGAGATGGGCCTGCGTGAGCTTAGCAGAAAAGAATGAATAATACTCTTCTGATCTTTTCCAAGAATTTTAATGTGGTAGGGATATGATTTAGTCTCCATGACCCCCAAATTAGATAAGAGCAATTTATTGAAATACAAATTTAGCATAAACCAGGATCTCAGTTCTCTGAAAGCTTTTGAAAAATCACCCTTGATAAATGAAGTCAACCTGTATAACATTTGACATTTAGAATTTGTCTAATTTGGAAATCACACTTTTACAAATAACAGTTATTTGTATCTACAAAATAAAATTGAGCAGGACCAGGCTTGGAGGCTGGAGAGCAGGGTCCATTGTCACCATTATTTCCTATCTGCATGAGTTTGTAAAGGTAGGCCATGAATGATCTTTCTAAGACTCAGGTAGCTTATTTGTAAAACGGAGATAATAACATTTACCCCCAGAGTTGAAACTGTGAGAAGAACTAACGCAGACAGAGCTCTCCAGTTGTTTCCTGGCTTGATTACAAACTGTGTCTGAAATTTGAGGAATAAATTTTGCGCAGGCCTGATAGTGAGAAAATGGCTGAATTTGTATTTTGAGACATTGAGATAAGTGGATTTCTGGGAGTCGTTCAAACTCTAGTAATTATGTAAAATTACTTTGTATGCAAAGTCTTATACATATATATGCACACATATTTTCCATATATGCATACATATAATCTATATATACACATCACTTTGCTTAATTCTCATCACAGTTTGCAAATTTGCATATGTCATATCCATCCCCAGAGGAAAAAGCCAAGCCTGGCAGAGAGCAAACAGCATGCAAGGTCAGATGCTGAAAAATAGAACTGAGATATGAAGGTGACCTAGGAGCACCTCAGGGTCCCTCAGGGACTCACCATGAGGTACAATCATCTCAAATAGAAAATCGTAATAGAGAAAAGAGGCACTCTGGGGACATTGCAAAGGCTCTGAAGTCCATATGTCATGCCCTTATAGCGATTACAGTAATGTCTTCTAAAGCCAAGTCTGTGGAATCTAGAAAAGCACAGACACAAATGTAGATAAACAACTCACAATCTCTTCCTTTTATTTCATTTAAGCCAATAAATAACTACAAATTGGCTATGAGTGCCTCCATGGAGGACAGCATCATCTGGCACCCACTGGGGCTTCATGAATCGTCCTTTAAAATGAGCTACCCTTAGACTTCGTCCATCTTTTGATTCCGGAATCTGTCTTTTAAGAAATAAAAATTAAAATTACATTCATGTATTTATTTTATAGTGTTTGTATGTGTGTGTATGCTTGTTTGTGTTGTATGTTTGTGTGTATTTATGGGTACGAGAATGTGAGCCAGCTCGTGGCATGCCATAAGTGTGGATGTTAAGACAACTTGCAGGAGTTGGTTCTTCCTTCCACCATACGGTTGGAGCTCAGGCGGTCAGGGCTGGTAGCAGAAATCTTTACTACTGAACCATCTTGCCAGCCACCTAGGGCCTTTCTTACCTCTTGTCTTTATGGTCTCTTTATTACTTTAGCCTTACTAGTGGCTACACTATTTTAAGTAAGTCTCTCCTCCCTTCAATAGGCACTAACTGCCTATTGATCCTCAGGAAGGGGTGACGCTTCTTGAGCTCCTCCCCACCACATGACAGAATGTTGCCTGGCTCAATTATGTGCACGTTTTGTACAGGTAATCACAGCTGCTGTGAGCTACTGGGTGTAATTGCCATACCACACCCAGAAGAGAGCATCAATTTTGCTGCTTCCTTGTTCTCACAAAGTCATTGAATGATAGAGGGAGTCTGTTCCTCCCTGAAGAGAGAGGTTCTTCTTGCCCTGATGCTGCCCTTCCTTTTTCCCACCACCTTGAGCAGTACGCCTTTTCTCCGCAATTGGTATTGGTAAGGGGTGCATTTTTTCTATGTCAATTGCTGATTATTTGATTATCAGCTATACAAGTAAACTGCTGGGTCAGAGGTTCCTAATTATACCTACAGCAATTCATGATTGGCTTTAGTTTAGAAGCTTCTTTTTTATTATTATTTTATTAATTTTTATTGAGTGCTACAAAAGCTTCTTTAGCCAAATGCCACAGCAACAAAAATCAACTAAGTAAGAAGTACTTCTGAGGCAGAGAAGGACTCCAAGGAAGTGGGAGGAGAATGAGCCTAAAGGAATAAGTCAAATGTAGACACTAATATTTTATTCATTTATCTTCAGTGAAAACTCTCAGCGGGTTATGCCATGTTATAGCAAAGCAACTTTGGCAATGAGATAGCTGTCACTTTTATAGAAAGGAAGAAGATATCTTTAATCTCATTAGGATTGGGCTTTGTCCAAAGAGGGCTGCCTACCTACTGTTGCCTAAAAAAAAAAAAAGAAAGATGTATAGGACAGAACCTATTTATAGATTACCCCAAGGCACTGGAAATGATTTTAGATTGAGAAGAAGAAAGAAAATGATCTTTTATTGAGTACCTGTGTGCTTCTTCAAAGGTAATGGTCTAGTTTCCAAACTGGCATGCCTGTGAGTGGAGTTATTAGACTTCCCATTGGTACAACCTAACCTAACCCTTGCAGCACAATGAGCAACCCTCACAAGGAAAACTCAAATGAGCACTATAAGTTCTTAGAATGCTTTCTAGCAGGTGGTAGGTAGTATTGCTAATCTTTATCTCTTATCCTGTCGGGACTTTTGCAATGTGGATGTGGGCCTCTGGGGCTAATGTTCTGAACAGAAGCACTGTGCTGGAGTTAGAATGCTACTTCAGAAGAGCTTAATGTTTGGAAGTGCACACAGCAGAGAGCTGCAGAAGGGTTTTCTTCATCCTGCATGCCATTAGCTTACATGTTGAGAAACGAAGCTGGGCCCCATACCTTAAATTGCACAATTTTTAATAATTACTGCGCATGCTAAAAGTTGGTTATTATTAGGTTTAATTCACAGATGAAGAGATTGAGACTTTCAGTCATTTGCATAAAATGAGAAAGGTTATGATGGCATTCCTTGGGTTTGACTTCATAGATTTTTATCTCTGTGATTACGATTGCTTTTGCTCCACTCTGTTTCCCGCATGGGGCGAGTCAATATATTTTTGTCATAATGTGATATTGCCCCAATTGGGCAGAAGACATACCTAACTCGAGCAGTTTCAGCTACAGGCAAAGCTATTTATTATCTGAGGAGGAGTCTGCTTCTATTCTCATCTGTTTCTGCTCTCTTGGAGACCTCTTCTCTCAGCACCACCGTGAACAAACACTGGAACCCAACCTGTGCATCCTCTGCAGTGGTCAGGGACCACTGTCAGCCTCCAGCAAGTGTGTGTATGTATGTATGTATGTATGTATGTTTATATATATATATATATATATATATATATATATATCACCCATTACCTAATTTGATCTAAGTTTGCATTCACTTACTCAATAACCATTTCTTAACTCATTCCAAGGACAAGCCAATGTATTAAGACCAAGAACACAAAGATAAATCTTGTCCTCAGGAATTCTCTGTTCAATGTGATGGATATACATAACATTGCAATCCTTTGAAAGAAGAAGGATGGCAGGAGAATTTGTCAGTTACAAGGAAAACACAAAAGCAGAAGAGGTGGCTGTGATTCTGGGAGTCCAAGGATGGTTCCATGTTTCCATGTAGATTTGGTCATTTGTCAAGTGCGCATCTAGGGGAAGACAAGGCAGCAGATGCAGCTTATTAAACAAAGTCTAAGAGTCAGCTGCAAGTACTAAGCAAGGTCTAAGCCAGAATTTGAGTGGCAAGTCGGGTGATCTAAGGTGACTTGGAGCCAAGACCAAGAAAGGAGTATGTGGAATAATTTAACATATACTTGGAAGTTAATAGTAAACCAGTGGCAGTGTGACAATATAATTATTTAAATATCACAGTATTGGACATATCCTGATGATGTTCCCATTTAATATTTGATGAGTCAGAAAGTCTATACAGATATTCCAGGGTTTGTGTCTCACCTCTTCTCTTTCCTTCTATCTCCTTATGTGGCCCCATAACCCAAATTCCATCTTTTCCACTGTGATGATCTTCTAATTATGCCCTTCTTCCCTTAATTCATCCCTTCGTTAAAGAGCTTTAAAAGGCAAGATCCACCAGGAACTTGCTAAAAATATGACAAGAATTCAGTATATACTTTTAACGGAGTGTAATCAACGGGAATTGAAATTCATATTGGAGTTTGCCATTTTCATTTTTAGACCCCCTTATGTTTTATAGCCATTTCTCTTGTGTCTTCAGGAAACATAGGCATAAAAAAGAAAAACAATGCACATGATAAGAGCAGAAAGCAAAGAGTTAAAGATTCTAGGCAAGCGAGAGGGCTCAGCCAGTGAAGACATTTGCCGTCAAGCCTGACTACTTAAGTCCAACCCCTGAGACCCACATGGTGGAAGGGGGGAATCCAATTCAAAAGTTTCCTTCCAACTACCTCAGGAATAGTGCGGTTCATGTGTACAACAACCTCCCGAAACAATAAATAAATAAGTAAATAAATGTAATAAAAAAAACCAAGAGAGTTAAAGATTCTACAGCATGAAGTAGCCTGTTTGATGAAGCAATGGTGTTAACTTTTTGAACTGAGGTTAATTTCAAACAAAGCTATCTTATTGGTTGAATCATGTTTCTTGAATGTTGAAATCTGAGTTCTTAGTGTCCCTAAACTTGACATTACATGGAACTAGTATCATTGCAGATGTAAGATGATGCCCGTCCTATCATAGGGTGACTTCCTTATAGTTGCTGTCATGCAGTAATAGTCAAATATGAAGTTAAGCAATTGAGCAATGAAGGAAGATTCTGTGAGCAGTCAGAAAAGATGATAATGAAGAAGACTGGAACTAGTCTCTGTTTTTTGCCCCCAGAAAAAGCCAGCCTTGTAAACACAGTGACTTTGGTTTTTGGGCATCCAGAACGATGAAATGATAAACTTATGCTCTTTAAATCCTCCGGTTGGCTGCACTTGGTTTTTGGATGGTCTTAAGAAACTAACATAAAAGTCAGGGAACTTTAGCCTTTGAATGGTAGGTTTGTATAGCTGCCTCTCACAGACACTGGGGGTACTTCACCCTTATGCTCTCCTGGAACCTTGTTGGACTTACTACATCTTCATTTTGGAAACGAGACCTCAGGTTCCTGGGGCAGTTTTCTTTCCCCAGGCAGCCATTAGAAGTTTGCAATCTCCTTGTAGATACCTGGTGACTCTGACCTTTGGCTGAAGAGTACGAGAGAAAGGTCTACCAGCGCTTTAACTTCTGAGGGAGACCCCATACTCCAGAGTTCCCCCACACTTCAGGGGGAGGCCCTCTTTCACAGGGATTCATTTGCAGTCATCTTTTGAACTTCCTCAATTCTTTTGCCAGAGATCACTTGCTCTCCAATCCTTTTATCAATATCTGCTTCAAGGAACCCTTAGCTAACTTCCTGCTGGGTCTCTTTCTGCACTCATCACCTCTAAAACTGAAGGAAAAAGTCAGTCTTTGATTGCTTCACAAGCAACGAAAGTGGGGTTGGTAAATGCCAGCCAAGGGAATGGTTGAAAGGCAGAATGGCAGGATGGCATTTCCTTTAGGAACAAAGAGTTTTACATAAGGTAGACAAATACCAGGATCGAGGTGGTCAAGAGGCTGGAGTAGAATTCCAACACAACCTTGGTGTCCTTGGAGCACAGGGAGTCACACATTGTTATGAACATCACGGCTATAGTTGCAAATATAGTTCAAGAAAAATTATAGCGTGTGCAGTTTATAGCTCACATCCTTTGGTTCATAGTGTGTGCTTCTGTCTTCTCACTGTACTCCGAGAGTTAAGATAATGTGCAACTTGTCACAAGGAAGTGACTTTTTCACCTGCAGAATTTGGCTCAGTGTTAGTTAAATGTTCTGGAATTTAAAGTCATCTTTTTCCCCCTTCTTTAAAATGTCTAAATGCTGTGTTGATAAATGTCACATAGAATAACGAATGTGATGGAATGTGCTAAGGATAATGGGAGTTACTTTCTAGTTCGCCTGAACCATGACTTGCCTGCATTTAGAAAGAATAATGAATGTAATTTAATACAGCACCTTTGCAGAGAAGTGACTCAAAACACTTTCAAAGTGAATATTAACATGCCAAATTATGCAATAAGGACACGGACTTAAGTAGATAATAATAGATCACACACAAAAATGACACAATGCAGCAGAAGGTGCATTTTCTTAAGGTCTGCATTATGTAGTTATTTGTAGAAAAATGAACAGAGAGTTTGGCATGGGATGAGGTAGACAAAGGTCAGATAGAGATTGAATATTTATGGCAATGGTTAGAGTTAGCACAGGGCACCTGCAGAGGGTACAAAAGGAAGCCAAAATCATGGGCAACAAAGTGTGATCCAGTATTCATAATCTGTGTTGCTATGAACAAGCTCATTTTAAACTTGAACTTTAGGATCCCTGCATAATATATAGACTGTTTTGTGGAAACTCGTTAGTTCCATACAATTTAGGAGACCTCCAATAATAAATAGTTTCATTAATATATCTCTTATTATCAAAGTGAAACAATAGCCTCAGCATCTTCTACACACAATCTTTTGCTGCCTGTCATACACACACACACACACACACACACACACACACACACACACGAGGGACATCACTATGCAAACCCATCACAATTCTATCTCTATTCCATGGTATGTAATCACACCTCACTCGTAGACCTTGAAGAAAATTAGGTTTAGAGATCATCTAGTCCCAGACTCTTATTTTCACATTGTAATAATTGGCAGCCTAATGACATGTAATGATTGGTTTGAAATTGCACAGTCATAGCCAGCGTTTTGTTCTATGTCCTATGCTTATTACTACACATGCATCACTTTATCATTATGAAATCATTATGAGGGATATATCTTTACTTATGACTGACAAACGGAGGTAGATAGAGAGGAAACAGTTTGCACCAAGATTCAGCTGCGTTAGCCTACCTAGCCCAGGTGACTCCTGAACAGAGTCTCTGACTCCTCTCCTATTCTGCACTCCCATTCTCCGTTCTGTCTCCCCAGGGCGAGATAGTGGATCAGGCCTTACTTTCCTGGAACTTATGTAAGTAGGCCATGTAATGTCCTTTCCTCTAACATTTTCTCTGTCCCAGGAGAGATGGGGAAGTAGGGAGGATACTGCAATTCAGCAACGACTTGTTTTGCTAAACATGAAGAACTTTTGCCTTGGATCTTTCCCAGTCTCCTTTGCTGCTCTTTAACTCTGAGCCAAAGATTTGAGTCAGAAAAATCCCTATTAAAACATGTGTCTGTAAGCAGGACTTAAGGGCATTCTGAGTCTCAATTCGTTCATATGAAATACAGGGTTGCCATTAGTAGCAGGCAGTTTCCTTGAGTATCACATGATAACCATAAAAAGGCCTTGAAAACCGAAACTGCTAAATATTAGTCACTTTTGCTATGCCAGACAGAGGATGAAGCTATGAGTCTCCCAACCCATATTCTTTGAGTGAGATGTAACTCTTAGGAAACTAATTCTCAAAGCCATTATCAGTGTGCTGCCCTTTAGAAGCTCTGTAGGTTTTTTTTTTTAAATACACGCAGAGGGAAACTACTGGTTACTATGACATGGTGGCTAAGGAAGTGATGAATTAGAACACAGAACCTTATCAGGTCACCAATATGACTTTACAAGCCAACAAGGTCCTTGGCAGTAGCCTCTTCCAACAAATCAGTATGTCAAAAGAAACCATGACTCCTCCCGTGAATAAGAACAAAGTCACCAAACTCTTCAAGATGGACTTGAAATAAAACTCTTCAAGACAGCCTCCCTGCATCTCATTCCTTTTGCATTCATTAAGGACAAGGGCTAGCTAGTGGTAATGGCATTCCTTTGACCCAGTCAGTGAAGAGAATCATCTACCCAGAATGACCCATAGAGGCTCAGATAAGAGAGTGAATAGATTGGCCATTGTAAGTGTAAGTATCTCTTTTCCAACTAACCAAGTACAATTTTCTAATGTGAGATGTTCTTGGTATCTTTATTTGGGCTGGAACCTAGAAACCAAATAGAAAACATGATCATTAGTTTCTGGCAACAATGGGGGTGGGACAGCTTGCTACCAGAAATCTAAGGGAAACCAAATCAACTGTGGAATGCTATTTTTTTTTGTCTTAGAGATTTTAGAGATAAAAAGATAAGGCATACAGCATCTTGCCCTATCTTGTTTTACCCAGAAAGAAACAAAGACCGAAGAGGTAGACAAGGGGAGACAATATGACCAGGGGCACAGTCACCTGATCAAACAGTTGCTAGTCTCTTTTCACCTTTTCAGGGCTTTCCCATAAAAGCATGGCCATTTCGTCAACTACCTTTGACCCAGTGCTCACTCCTCTCACCTGCTCGCTGTATCTCCAGAACTAACTAGGTCTAGAGTAGAAAATGTCAGAACCAAACAACAAGGATCCATTTACCGGTTCACCCTACTGCATTTAATCCTTACAATAGCAGTGTGAATCGGTGATCCTTGTCTCTGAAACAAAGGAGTAAATGAAACCTTGTCTGTAGTCACACCCTACAGAGCTGTGATTCCAATTCTAAGTCATTGGACCTCACATTGCAGATTTTTATCTTATACCATCTGATCTTCTGCACCACAGATCGTTTTCTTTCTTTCTTTCTTTCCTTGACAACTCTTGCACTTGCTTATATGTTTATTTCCACCGGGCCTTGTTACAATTAAGTTGTTAGAGATGTACAGTGATCTGGGAACGTACAAAGTCGCTGATCTCAAGAGCCGAGAGAAGGTCCACAGACCAGAACCAACAGCTTCTGCAGATCAGTGTTTGTTCCATGCTAAGAGGGAAAATGAAGCAAAATAAAGGAGAGGCAGACAAGCCAGAAGATGCATCATTTTCAATGAAGAACCAAAGGAAGATCCTCCTGAAGGCACACTATTTGAAAACAGCAGACTGAGAATTGCAAAGATCGGGGACAGAAAAGAGTGGCTAGGTGAAGGCCTTGGGTTATCCTAGAAAATAGAAACACAATTCAAGACCTGGAGGAGGAGTCAAATATATTGTATCAGATAAGAACATAGGCATGGCCGTCCATCCGGCTGGTAGAAGCTATATACTGAGCCGATGATTAGCTATGTCACATAAGCACCTCTACTCCAGTTCTCTGTACCTCAATTCTCCCTTCTGTGGTAGGGTACTGATGAGATGCTTCACTTCTGGGGTCATGGGAGGATTTCCTGTTGACAACAGTACCTGACCCACAATCAACAAGCATCCGCTGTTTCCCTTCACGTCAGAGCTAATGCCATTATTGATTCTGCTTTTATACTTTTTTCCCTCCTTTGAAAAACAGCAGGAGCTCGTTATATACTTATTTATTCAATAAAATGTGAGGAAGGGCCAATAAAATAAAATCAGTAAAACAGGAAGCTGGCAGTTCTGGCTGACTCAAGAGAGTATCAGGCAACCACACCATCTGCTCAGCTCCACCCAGGTCCCATGGTGGTCCTGGGGAGGCCCTGGTTTCAGTACTCACAAATAACAACTTTCCTATGTGAGCTCAAAACAAAGAGATTAGCATCAAAGAGGGCTAGATGCATCATTGTCAAAAAATTTTGAAAACTGTAAAGTAGAACATCTTGTCTCTTAAACTTATTTGACTTTTTTCTCCCCACTTCTTTCCTTTCCCTTCCTTCCTTTGAGAAAAGAGATGGCAAAGATGCACCACACACAGCCACCCTTCTTGAGGTGGCTGCTGGTGCCTGTTTATTCAACTCAGGCTTAGTCACAAGTTCAGAACATTCTGTGGGTTTTACTGGAACTCAATATCATGGCTCATCCATCCCAACTCAGATCACTCTGGCGGAGGCTGCCAGTGGTCTCCCCTGGGACAATGGCTCAGAGTCTCAGGCTGCACACAAGAGAGAAAAGAGGTATTACAATTCTTTTTAAGATTTAGGAATGGCCTCTGGGCCTATTTCCAAAGGCCTAGAACTGCTAGACTGGGAACCCGGGGACGTGTGATGGCCCATGTTATGGTGTTCCTTATGGACACCTTCTACTTTGCAAAGCCTAGACAGTCTGTCACACTGTGTTTCTAGATGTCCTGAGATCACCCGCACATCAACACTGCTGTGGGGTTATTCCTTTTATGTGCCTTGCAAGCTTCACTGAGAGTTGGGTGTGGTTAGTCCAAATACAGGTTTGACGTTGAGGGTTTGATGGCTTCTAACCATTCCCTTCACTTTCTCTCCCTGCGACACTCACCAATACCCCATCCTTTTGGAGTTTCTGAGTTGAGGCTCCTGTGTGCTCACTTCTGTTGTGTGTTATGTAAATGGAGCACAGGCACAGAACCTGGTGTGATCCTGACAGCAATGCTGTGAGTGGGGACTCATGACTCTTCCTTTAGAAGAGGAAAGTGGAATCTAAAGTCATTAAATAAGTCACCAGCACTCACATTGTTGATGGATATGAGAGCATCCACGGAACAAAGTCAGGTGGATTCCTGGTGCACTTTTCTACTGAACTGTGCTCTAATGTGAACATCCATTTCATTTTAAGATGAAGACAACTGTATCTCTCATGAAAGTTTTGTATTCTTAATACTTAAAGTCTACTTATCTCGGTGAATTCTTAGATTCAATGAGAGAAAGGAAGAGACAGAGACAAACACTGAGAAAGAGACACGGGGGAGGTAGAGGAGACTGAGTCTTTGTGTGTGTGTGTGTGTATGTGTGTAATGATTTATGTTTATGCATAGAAAAATACGCAGAAAAAGTAAGAAGTTAAATATCTTTTTGATACAACTTTAGTTTCCAACGCTGTCAAATGAAAAAGTTTGTAGAGAGCTCTTCTAACTTCCTTGCCAGCCTGTACAACTGAGTCTCTGTGCTGGGAAGAGGGGGGAGTGCTCTGTCTTCCTTCTGTCACTTGCTTTTATTCTTAAAGACCTTTATTTCTCCCAAAGTCAAATCAAATTAGAGAGAAAAATCTGGCGGGGCACCTGTAAAATGGGCCCAACTTTTGATGTACACACTACTAAGGCACTACCAGATGTACACACTACCAGTGCCAAGAAGGAAGCTGTTTTGTTTGGTTTTGAGCAAGCTTCCTGGCATGTATTTATTTGGTGATGGGGTTGTGATAATCTAGCATCACAGGTTATGAGTTGTTTCAAATTCCAATAAGAGAAACATAGTGGTTTGAGATGTCTGGTTGGATCAGAAAGAGATGGTGTTTGGAAAGAGGAAACATTTGGGATCAAAACATGGGAGCTACTAGCTCAGAAGCAGATATCAAGAAGCCAGGACAGTGGAGATTTCCAGAGGCACCCACTTGGTTTATAAGCTGAGTGTGCAGAATAAATGTATTTCAATAAAGGAAAGGAGGAGGTGTGGCAAAAGTTTAAAAACTCTGGGGAAGAAAGGCTTCAGTTGTAACAGGGATATTCGTTGCAAACACTAATCAGAAATTGCCTGTCAGAGACAAATCGGGGAAGTATGGTTTTATAGCTCATACCAAGTTAGATTTGGATAATATATGCTTATCTCTTACTCAGTACCTTAGAAAATTTATCTTTGCATAGACAAGAGTCAATGCTGGAAGGGGCTTTAGACACTACTATATCTAACCTACTTTACAATGAAGAACTTTATAAAAAACTCAGAAAATAGAGAGAACATTTCCATTCTTTTTCAGGAGTTTAAATTTTTGAAGACCAGTGATTAAGGACATAATAGAGCAAGACAAAGGAACTTAGAAAATACTTTGTTGTATGGTATTTGTTTGTCTTATGGTATTAGGAAAAAATTTAATTTTATGAACCCTACTTTCTTTAAAAGAAATTGGAACTCTTCTTATTTTACAAGGGATATCATGAAAATTAAATAAGATGTTTATAAAGTGGTTAGCACAGCTTGACACAAAGAAAGTATTCAATAAATGTTCACTTTTAATATGTTTTATATGAAAGCATCTCATTTTAATTCTGTGAGTAGCCTATGAGGTAGTCCTTATTACTCCTATTATATGCCTAAGTAGATTGAGCTTTAGACAACTTAAATTCTATTGATCATGGCAACAAAAGTAATGGATAGCAGAGTTGGGAAATCAGCTTAGGTTGATCAAGCTGCAAAGCCCAGTTGTTTAAATTAAACCATGATGACTTCATGTTGAGAAAAACTATGCTTTTCAGCAACTGAGAAGTGGCGTAATATGGTTCTTAAGTATGTGAACCAATACTGTCCCTGCAGCATGATGAAAATTAACTGAGATAATAAAAATAAACACTTTGCACACTGAGCATATAGAAGTAACTTGTATGGGCACAGAAAAAAAATTTAATAAAGGGCAACTAAATAGTTGACGGCATTCACCTTGCATATTTGAAGCAGCACAGATGTCTGCTTCCAGCTGAGCACGGTACAGATGGGAGAGGATAGCCCTATGTCCTCTTCCAGTTGTTTCCTTGCTTTCTCACCTTCCTCTAGCTGCTCCTCACGTCTTCAGACACAGGTCGTGTAGGTATTGCAAAACTAGAACTCCACATCCCCTTGTTACCTACCTTCATTTGCACTTCCCAAACATCTCATGAGATATTACCTTGATTTTCTATTGTTTTCCAAGAAGAGAAAAAATTAAGGTATAGCTAAGGAATTTAACTTGGGTGGGGCCCACAGCATGGAAAGATCTGGTGAGCTTGTAACATTTTGACTGTAACACGAGCATAGCACATATGCAATTGGAAGGGGTGTTTCAGCTCTCCTCCAAGAGCAGCCTCCTCCAAATATTTGTGCTTAATTAAATATGAATCTCCCTCTGTGCTTCAGCATTAGCTCTCTTGTCTGAGACCTGCTAACCCAAACTGGTCTTTATCTTCCAATTGTAAGAATGATGACTCTCAGGTAATGGGCCAGTAGGAGAGCATTCTTCGTGGAGGTAACCCAGACCCAGAAAGACAATTATCACATGTACTCACTCATAAGTGGTTGTTAAACATAAAGCAAAGAAAACCAGCCCACAAATCACAATCGCAAAGAACCTAGACAACAATGAGAACCCTAAGAGAGACATACATAGATCTAATCTACATGGGAAGTAGAAAAAGACAAGATCTCCTGAGTAAATTGGGAGCATAGGGACCTTGGAAGAGGGTTGAAGGGAAGGGGAGAGGCAGGGAGGGGAGCAGAGAAAAATGTAGAGCTCAATAAAAATCAATTAAAAAAAGAATGTGTAGAATTGACAGCTATCATACTTTCTTTTCCTATTGATGTGATAAAATGCCCTGCCAAAAGCAACCTACAGAAGGGTCTACTTTAGCCTTCAGTTAAAAGCATCATTGTGGAGGGTATGAGGTCTTCCTGCTCACAGAGAAGCACTAGAGAAACCAGGATAATAAGCATGCTGACTTGTCTCTTCAACGGAAGGTATGTGTATACCTGTTTTCCACCTATAAGGCTGGGAGTGGGTATTGTTAATAGCTTGTTAGTTTATAGGGCCGGGCCACATCCAACCTCCCCAGACTATTGTGTTTATTCTAGATTCTTCCTCCATACACCTTTTTCTTTAGCTTTGTTTCTCAGTCAATACAACCTATACTTAGGGGAGATGTCACACGTACTTTGCAGCTTGATGACCTCTATGACATCGGTACGACTGAGACCACACCTGAGCCTCTCCTAGGCCGTTAAGCTTCCTTAAGCTGTTTTGTTCACATGGGGTTGAGATCATTCTTAGCAGAAAACTTTTCCCCTAAATTGTACTGTACTTAAATGCCTTAAAAGTAAACTGACTAGTGTCAGAGTCTAGAAGTTTGAACTGGCACCTACCAACTAAGTCATCTCCTCCTTGCCTCTCTTGGATTATTCCACTGCCAGCCACAGGCATTTGCAGGAACTCCACACAGCATCGTGATAGAAAAATCAAGGCACGAGGATCTTGAGGCAGCTGATCACATTATCCCCATAGTCAGAAGAAAGTAATGACTGTGTAAGCTTAGTTCTGTTTCTCTGTCTTACACAGTACAGGATCCCTACACAGGGAATGGTACCGGCCCCAGTGTACAGGTCTCCCTGCTTCATTTACCCCTATAAAGGTTATTGCAGACAATTCTTGATCTTGTCAAGCTGACCATTATTGCTGACTATCACAACCATTTTCATTTGTTACCAGCAGTTTAGATTGGCCCAGCTACTTTGAGGTAGTGATAAATGTAAAGAGATATACATGATGCCTACCTATGGCCCCTATCTTGGGCAATTAGGAAAACTGACTTTATATTTAGACCAAGGGGTGAGATACATGGCTCAATAGTGAACATTGAACACACAACTCTCTTCCCACTGATGGCTACAAGAATTCAGCATGATCATTTAGCAGAAGCCAGGACTTTCATTTGATGTGTTCTTGATTGTCATTCACAAGCCCAGCAGTGAGTATCTTTATCAGCCAATGGCAAACATTTTAATATCTCTAGGGAAGGAGCCTGACAATAGTGAATTCAAGGTTGAACAATCAATGTTGAAAAATATAGAGAAAGCAATTCCTGGTCCTGTTTTAAATCCCCCAAAGTACATTTGCTGAAAATCAATTATACCTGGAATTTTTAGTCATCGGAACCAATTGATCTATAAGCTAACAAACACTAAAATCCTGTCTCATGCTACATCACTCTAAGCTTTGATTGCAGTGTTTATTCTTCTCTATTATTGTACCCAGTAGCATCCTAAGATGAGCAATATTTAACAAGGCATAGGAAAATTGGGTAAGATGCATTATGGAATATTCATATACTGTATTTTGCTTTGAGCATGCTTTCCCATAACATCTTGAACTTCCTAAACTTATCTGTCCCTCCTTTCTTTGAGAGGTGATACAAATATAATACACCATACACAAATACACTAATGCCATAGAGTCTGTTCCAGTAAATACTTGTTGAATCAATACTGATCAAAAAGAAGCACAGAGCTGCTAGATGCCATCCAATCCAGCCGTCTGGAAGATCCACACAGAGGGCAAACTGTATGGGAATCAGATATATTGGAATACAGTGTAAAATGGCAGAAAAGGAAAAATAAATCTGACCCTTCGCTCACACATTCATTTGTTCAAGAGGATTGTGGAATAACACCTATGTATCACAGATCATTTATTCTGGCACTACAGCAAATACAAAATGTAGGCCCTATTTAAATCTCATGGCAACCCTTCAGGTTGTAATAGAACCTTGCACAGTGTACATACTCAGTTTATTGAGTGGTGGCACTTAGATAAATGAATAGAATCAAATCTGTGCTCTTTTTTGATCTTTCTATCAACTGAATATCAGTTGAGAACCTCTCCTGGGCCAACAGAGTGGAGAGCAATTGGTGAAGCACTGGGAAAAGCCTTGGCAGATGGTGTTCCATTGGTGGTGAACACCTGCTTTCTAATCTGGCATGCAGATACTTTACAAGCCTCAGTTGATATTTTCTACAAAGTTGGAATCATGAAGAGAACATAAATATGGCCTGCGGCTCTAATTTTTATTGCTCTGATAGAATGCACAGACACAAAGTAACTTAGAGGATAAAGGATTTATTTTAGCTCATGATTCCAGGATATAGCCCATTGTGGCTGGAAAGTCAAAGCAGCAAGAACTAGTAATATCACATCCATAGTCAAGAGGAAAGAGAAATGAATGCATGCGTGTTGCTTATTTGCAAGTGTTCAGGTGGCTTGCTCCTCTCTTTTATAGCCCAGGGCCACAAGCTCAAGGAATGGTGACACGCAAAGTAGGCTGTATCTTCCAGTATCATCACAGGCAATCAAGACAATCCTCAAAAGACATGATCAGAGGCCAATATGATCTAGACAACTCTTCATCATGACTGTCTTCCCAAGTGATTCTGCGTCATGTCAAATTGGCAATTAAAGGTAACCATCATATCTGGGTATGCACAAGGAGTCTTCTGTCTTGAAGAAACAAATGAAGGAAGGTTTTTGAGGACAAAAAAAATGAACATGGGATAATGGTTCCAATTATAGTATAAAGTATTTAATTAATAACAGTTGAAAGTACTTAACTGCATTGCCATAAAAGTGGTAGTAACCAAGAAAAGATACTTGAGAATCTATTCCTGGTCTTGGTAATGGGTCTAAGGAAGAAATATGTGCAGATTATATGGAAAAGAGTGTTAGAAGTATTGCCAGAATACCTGGCAATAAAACCTAAGGAATGAGAATTTTAACTTCTAGATCCCCCCCAATGTCTACTCTATAAAAGGGAGCAATCATAAGACTTACTTTATTAGGGCTAGAGTGGAATGAAGCATTTTCTAGAACACAGCCAATGCTTGGAAATTGTCAGCAAGTGATTGTTTTGAGGCAGGTCCCTAAGGAGCAAGACATACCAATAAAGGTGGGACAACTTAAACACAAGTAAGAAAAAATAGAAAGAAACTGAGAAATAGATTTATGGCAGAAGAGAATCTGCTTGCTCTGGAGGGTGAGGGTTTAAATTTAGCATATGTTTATACTTACTGTGTGCTTAGCTCTCTGCCAGGCCCAGGGATGCAGAGAAAGAAGCTAGAGCCCACAGCGTTCAGGGTCCTGCAGCTTTCAGAGGCAATTAAGAGCTGGTAGCCTTGGCTTTGGAGTCAGGTGATGATGTTATTCTGAGCTCACGTTCACCCACTTAATAACATTTGTATTCTGTCTCCAAATCAGCTAATTTCTAGTAGGGTGAGGGTGGTGGTGATCCTGCAATGTATCCCTTCAGTGCTTAAGAGGTTTGATGATATAGTTTAAAGGCATTTGCCGGAATATCTGACACACATTAAAACACCCGTAGGAGCAATAATAATAATAAAGCAAATGTAAATAACTTCTAATAGTAACAACATTGGAAGAGCTACCTGTGGTCAGTTAACTCAGAAGTCCACATGGAAGCGGCATCTTTAACAGTCATGTCTATGGGAGGAGACCTCCAAATGGGGGACAGCAGTTTGAGAAAAGAGGACAAAGGGATGAGTGACA
Organism: Arvicola amphibius; assembly: GCF_903992535.2. Classification (NCBI taxonomy): domain Eukaryota; kingdom Metazoa; phylum Chordata; class Mammalia; order Rodentia; family Cricetidae; genus Arvicola; species Arvicola amphibius. Next base: position 23,356,625 of record NC_052055.2, read on the forward strand.
AAATAAAGATGGCCGACTGTGTGTGAGAACTGAGGGGAAAGGAGCTTCCCAGAGCCTGCAGGGAGGAAAATGCACAGTTACTCAAAAGTCGAAACACGGCTGATGTAAATGTGGGGAGATCTTCGAAACAGCAGTTTGGGTTCATAAACACAGGCAGGAATCCAGCAGCAGATGGTCAGAGCAGGCTACACAGTGAAAACAACATTAAAATAAGTTGTAAAGTAAACACGTCAGACAGGAGGATCACCTGGAGAAGTGTCAGTGTGGCATCATGTGTCCATTCAGACCTCTGCAGTGTGACAGTGTGCTGGACCAGCAGCTCTGTGACCAGGGAGTTTCTATCTTGTTGTAATAGGGCTGCTAGTTAGTTCCTGGTCACTTAGCCCCAAAACAATCACACAGAAACTGTATTAATTAAATCACTGCTTGGCCCATTAGCTCTAGCTTCCTATTGACTAACTCTTACGTCTTCATTAACCCATTTCTATTAATCTGTATATTGCCACATGGCTTCTCTCTGACTCTGCCTTCCTTCTCCCAGCATTCAGTTTAGTTTTCCTCCACCTAGCTAGTTCTGCTCTGCTCTGCTATAGGCCCAAAGCAGTCCTTTATTAACCAATGGTATTTACAACATTCAGAGGGGGATCTCACATCACTGATGCCCCTGTGAGCACCCCCAGTCCTCCAGCCTCCCTCGTAGATACATGTGTTGTGGGAACTTGTGGATAAGAGCTGAGCTTCTGGCAATGAGATCCTAGCTGAAGGTGCTATGACACTGTACTCCTTGGCCTGTGACTTCCCATATCACCCCACTCCTTGTATTTTCTTGTCCAACATCCCCAAACCAAGATAGGGCCTCTAACAGCACAGGCTGATCGTAAACTCAACCTGAGTATGCGGAGGATGACCTTAAGTTTTTCTTCCTCCTGGGATTACAGGAATACACTCCCACGCCAGATATATACAGTACCGGGTATCAAACAATGTGCTGAGAGTGACAGACTTTGGGACACTCAGTCCTAAATGTAATGCCTTCACTGAAAGCCTCCTCTCAGGACTCAGGGAGCAATGTATGAGAAGAGGTAAAAGGGTTGTATGAGCCAGTGGCAATGGAGGACAGCACAGAAACAGTGCCTTCCAGACCCAACAGGACTGGCACACATAGGAACTCGTTGAGACTGGAGCAACTTGTATAGGTCAAAGCCAGATGGAGTCTCAGGACCGAAAGGGAAGGTGGAAAGAAACTCCATCCCTAGCCCAGAAGCTATCTTCAAATGTCAACTGCTTGTGGAGGAAAAAAGAGCATTTTTTTTTCCCATTGGAATTTTACTGAGCATACAAACCTCACTTTTGCCTGTAATGGCCAGAACAATGTGAACTCGGTGGTGTTTTTGGAGCCTTTTCTCTTCTTTGTTTGACTTTTTTTTTCTTCCCTTACTACTCTTTTGCATTTGTGTTATGGTTTCTGATTTTGTGTTTTTATCGGCTTGTGTGTGTGCACACATGTGTGTGTGTGTGTGTGTGTGTGTGTGCGCGCACGCGCGTGTGTACATGTGTGTGTGTGTCTTCACATGCTTGTATATGTTTATTATGTTTCATTCTTTTCTCTGTCTATTTTTTTCTTTTCTAAAGAGTGAGAAGAGGAAGATATGGGGTTGAATGAGGCAGTGAGGATATAGGAAGAGAAGAGGGAGAAGAAGCCTTGATCAGAATATATTACATGATAAAAAACTTTTTCAGTTAATGGAAAGAGCACTTCAGGCATGCTAGGTAAGCACTCTACTAATTAAGCTACAACCCTAGCTTCTTCTGCACTCTTGCTCCCTCTATTCCATGTGATGAGCCCCTTATACTGACTGATTCCAGGCCCTTCTCCCCTAACTGTCATTGTACATGAGTGAAAAACACAATGTTTATAAAAATTAGACACCAATGTTTAAAAGACCTAGGATACCATGGTTAATATACCCTAAGGCAGTGAGTGACTCCATTAAATCTCTGCTTCCTCATTGATACAATAGGATTTCCTTGTCAATGGGCCCCTAGCCATGACAGGAGAGTTGGTGATCTTTTGTTTTAAGAGAGTCAAGATCGGTCCTCAGTGCTGGCCATGTGTAGCACATCTCAGAAGAAGGCTGAGGTGCTGGGTGATGGCTGACCAATCTGTACCATTTTTGAACAAGTTTTGTTATTCTTTTGGTCCCCGCCCCTTTCCACGCCCACTCCCAGCGACCTCTGGTCTCTTGGAGTCATCCTGAATCTTTTCTCTTCCCTCTCTCTCTTCTCACTGCCCCCCTTTTGCGTGTGCACACGCGCGCCTCTCTCTCTCTCTCTCTCTCTCCCTCCCTCCCTCCCTCCCTCCCTCCCTCTCTCTCTCTCTCTCTCTCTCTCTCTCTCTCCCTTTTTCTCCCTCTCTCCTTTAATAAAGCTTTATGTCTATTTTCTGTGTCTGTGCCCTTAACCCGCCGCCGTACCGTCTGTTCACCCGCCGCCCTGGTCACACGTGTTCCACGAGTCTCCGCGCAGCTATGCGCAGCTGCCCAGCTACTAAGTGGTTTTTTTTTTTTTTTTTTTTTTTTTTTGGTTTTTCGAGACAGGAGAAAAAGTTTCCCTTTGCGTCGTGAATGGCTCAGTATTATATATGGAGCACATGAGATATGTAGAGGAACCCTTTGAAGTTTCTGGGAAACTTCTTTTATATTGAAAAGGTGACTTGGAGAACACTCATTTCTTTGGGCAGCATTTGCCTATTAACTAGTAAGAAAGTTCTACTTGCAACCACCTTGCATTTTTTTTTTTTTTTTTTTTTGCCCACTAAGAGAAAAATTGAAGGCAAGAGCTAAATGAAGATGGCAGAATGCGAAAGGCATGGTGCCAATCTCCGGAAGCATCCTGACAGCTGAAGATCTTTGATGTGATGAGAGCAATGCCTTTTCTTCGCAGCATTCTTTTGTGTCACTACTTAAAAAGAAAATCATCCTAATCACTGTTTCTATTTAGACTAAATTAGTTCAACTGCAAGGCATGGGGTCAGGGCTCAGCGTTATGTGGTCAGGGCCATGTCATGGCCATGATGATCACCATCAAGGTATGGTCCTCCCGGGCCAGTCTAATACCTCAGACCTCATTGTCCCAATGTAGAAACAGGACTTGTCTTCCAACCATGTAACAACGAGTTGTAGAGGTTGTAGAGCTGGTAACAAGACCTTGAAAGACAGCCAGAGAGCCTAGGCTCCTTTAGAAACCTAGACTGTAGAGGGGATCTGGTGGTAGATGCAGGAGGCTATGTCTTTTAAGTGAAGTATGGAGTAAAATGTGTCCTACACAAATAAGGGTATTACTAGCTAGATAATATTTAACTAGCACTCCCTTCTTATCGCAAGTAATTCAAGGCAATAGAACAGAATAGCACAACCCTTGGCAAGAAGCAGGTGGGAAAGCATGGGATCCTCACTTCGTTTCTCCTGATTGGTAGAAGGGATAGACACAGGGCCTCCTATTATCCTGCATTCTGCCTGTCCAGGTTGATAAAAAGCAATGCTGCCTCGTGAAAGATAACGCTACTATAAAGCCAGCTTTCCTATCTCTCTTCTGCGAGAAATCAGAAAGGGGAATCAAACTAAGTATGTGTGTTGAAGTTCTAGAGGAAATAAACAAGTGATTTTCTCGTTCTCCAATGACCCAAAGGATAAAAACACAAGTAACAACATCATGAAGAAAAAGAAGGGGAGTAGATGGAGAAAGAACAGACTTTCTGTGCTAATTTCCTCTTTATCAGTGTCTTTCATGCGTAATTTCATTTTACAACTTAATGATTCAACAAACCAGGGAGCGAGCCTCTATCCTCAACACCTAACAGATTAGCAGAGTGAAGTAGAGGGCATTCCTCTGCGATGTCTGCCAGGTCCTTGCGTTCTGAACACATGTGCCTGCCTAACCATGTTTCTTTTCAATTTCTCCTCTTGAGGATGAAAGTCTTGGGTGGCCTGAACTTCGGATTCAAATATCGTCACAGGAGTCACCCTACCCTCGGAGGAGCTGGCTCAGACATGAAGAGGTGCTAGTGAACACTGTGTTTATGAGGGAGTATGGGTCTTGGGATTCTGGTTAAGCAACAGCTGGGTGCAGCTTCTGTGAATGTACTTATACTTGAGCCCCATGGAGTGGTTTAGAAGATCATGTCTCTCTCTGACTTTTGTTTTCCAAAAACAAACAAACATTAAAGGAATAAGAAACAACACTCTCGGCCACCGGGACTGTTTATCTTTGTTTCACATTCACGTTTTACTAATATATATGAATTGAAATTCCAGGGAGGAAAAGTTTTTAAAAGATGTTGCCCGTTGTTTTCTCGTAGATTTGAGGACTTCTGTCTCACAAGATAGTCACTAGGTAAAGCGGGTCTATAAATGTTTTTAAGAACTACAGGAGATCAGAACCAAGTCATAGAATTGTTGAATACATATGAACCTCTCTCTCTTCTAGTCCCTTTTGCGTGGATCCTTTTATGGGACAGTGGACCTGCTGGACTCGTTACTCACGCTTCAGAACAGAATTCCAGCTGGACTTGTGACATTTTCTCTAAGATAATTTCAATTTCCTTCTGCTTGTGTGGCCCCAGATTCCCGTTTGGGGCTGTCTAGCAGCACATAGTGTAGGATAATGTAGGCCTTTCTACCCTCCTCTGAAATGGCACTTTTAGACTCTGGGCAGCATTCAGTTACCCCACAAACTGTATCTGCAGCCAGGATATATATGTTCCCTATTTGTTCTGCAGAACAATCACGGTAGGCAGGGATTGATGGTCACCCTGCTGTGGAAGGAGAAAACAACTCAGAGAGATTAGATCAGAGGTCCAGAATGACGACCGTCGTGACTATCGCCAGTTGGGCTGTCTCTGGTCCGTGTCACCGTGATTCCTGAGCAAGCACTTTCACACATTGTCTAAATGCAGCGCTGCCCACGATGATAATCTACTTTCTAGGAAGCTTTAGGAAAAGACACTTTTACGGAACCCATTGTTTCCGTGCCTCAGTTTCTCCATCTATTAAAGAAAAGCAATGAAACTGAATTACCTATGTTTGGTTAGATGGAGTTTTAATTCTTCTCTGAAACGTGATGAATGCAAATTACCTTGTTATTTCACTAATTAATAACATCTGCTTGGAAATGCAGCTATTAGCACACAATAAACGATATGGCTTATAATTATGGATGACAGTAATTGCTTCGTTTTGCCTCACCTTCATTGCCGTTTATCTCCCTGAACTATAGCTACCCTTGTAGGGGTTAGCAAAACATATTAGAAGAAGCTAAACACGGGGTTCTTTTCCTGTGGGTTTGCAAACTGATGAATCAGCATACTTTCCTCAGGCTCCCAATGAATGTCTTCCTGACACATCGGGGAAAAGCAGGCTGTTGGAAACGTCAGCTGAGTACAGATACATACTGCCTGCTCGCAGCATGACCTGTTCCACTCCCCGGCTGACCCCTTGTGCCCAACGTCACCTGGAGCCTGGAATCTGGAAACAGAAAGTCCTTGACTGGAGTCAGCAGAGAGAAAATCATCACCTGCTTGGGCACACACATGCCTAGGGACTGCGTCACTGTTTGTCAAGTGGATCAGCTAATAGTTGCTCAGCGGACCTTCAAAGCTCCACGGCGAAGTTGCCCTTAAGTTCCGTCAATGCGCTCCCTGTGCAGGGGGCCTTGGACTTTAGCTCTCAAGTGCTCTGAAAGTGTTTTGAGTCTGCTGACTGGCTCTGGGGTGAATCTTGGTTAAAGTGTGGGGGGGAAAAGACTAACTTTATGCCTCATCACCCCTGGCGCCACCATGTCCTTCCCTAGGCTGCAGCACTCTGGGGCTTCCTGGCTTCTCTTTGCCTGGGACACTGTCAGACTACCTGTGGGGCTTCCTGCTTCACTGACTGACCTACTGATAACTTTTCTAAGGACCTTGAAGTGTACGCTCCCTCCTGAAACTGCTTCATCCTTCCTTATGCTCCTTAAACTAGTAATGTATTTGGTTGACTTTTTTTTTTTTTTTTTTTTTTTTGGTTTTTCGAGACAGGGTTTCCCTGTAGTTTCTAGAGCCTGTCCTGGAACTAGCTCTTGTAGAGAAGGCTGGCCTCGAACTCAGAGATCCGCCTGCCTCTGCCTCCCGAGTGCTGGGATTAAAGGCGTGTGCCACCACCACCCAGCTGGTTGACATTTCGAAAGAACAGAAGTCCCCAGAAATCATGGCACATACCTGTTTCACCCACCGCTCTTTCTCCAATTCCTGAGACTGGTTTTGAATAGATGAACAAACAGATGAAGGAATGATTAACCCCATCTTACAAATGATAAAACTGAAGAACATAGCAAGTCAGTTGGACAGGAATTAGGGGCAGAACCGAGCATCAGTGCATTGACTTTGTAACAGCATCTGGGATAGTTTTTAACTTTTTTTTAAATGTATGATGCTATTCTCCATATTTGCAGCTAAGATAACTCTCAGGACTCACCTTCATGTTGGTTTGACTGGCTTCACCATATCTATACCTATGAGATTTATGAAGGCTAAGTTTTGATTAGCCAGGTTCTTATTGACTTTACATGGTTTACAATTTTCTTATAAAAGTAAGGTGCCTGAATTTGACACTATAGTATTTTAAAACACGCCTTAATGTAAGTAATTTTTATCACTTATTGTATAACTGTGTATGTATATAAATTATAAGTAAACATGAAAATCCCTAGAGAAACTCTACTGTCTTTCAGTATATTTTATATAACTCTAATAATTAAAAATACACTGAATTCAACTGAAAAATAATTTTACATATTATGCTTAAGGAGATTGCTATTTTACTATTGTTTTATTATTATTATTTGTTTTCATTTTTTCAAAAGTTCTCACTATGTAACTCTTACTATACTGGTACTCACTATGTAAACCAGGCTGGCGTCAAACTCACAGAAATCCACCTGCCTCTGCCTTCTCAATGCTGGGATTAAAGGCATACACCACTGTGCCCAGGTTTAAATAGCATTCTGATGCCATTAAGACTAACAGTCTCAGGAGCTGTCAATATTTCAACTCATGAGTCTGCCATGGCTTTGCTTAAAAACTTTCCTGTTGAGAGTACTATACCTACTTCCATCTTTTACTTATTTAATTTTAGGGACCTGTCCTTCTATTTTATGGGGGTTCTAATACTATGCTTACATACTTTTCCAAACCAAGAAAAGAATGGGTTGGTCTTTATGCTTTTGCTGAAAAATGTTAGAAATAATCTCAGGAATCCTGGAATTATAGTTCAAAGCTTCCCTTCGCATCACTCACCCCTGTAGATTTCTCTCATTTGCATTTCTGGTCTTTGAAGCTGAATAGACGGTGGGAGTGTGTGTGAGGAGTGGACAGGAAATATTGGCCAATTTGAAAGTAAATAGAGGTTTGGGGAGTGTGTTTACATTCCGTCCAATGTGTGGGATTCTGTCCTTTGTAGCCAGGCGGATAAAAAGGCAAGACTGGCTTTCATGGCGCCTGGGAACCTCTGTGCTTTAGCAACAGGGGCACACGTTGTCCTGGGAGCTGGTCCGCATGACTCAGCCACAGAAACATAGCAAGTTTTGCTGGGCCGGGACCTAGTCTTCCTCCCAAGTTGTGTGGAGAAAGAAAGGCCAGCAAAGATTGCTAGTCTGAGAAAGAACTCTGTGTTCAGAGTGGCTGGACCCAGCAGGTTATTCGAGCAATAACTCTGGCTGGGAGATGGATGCCTTAGCCACATGCCTACCATAGTTGCACAGCTCACATGGATGTTCTATGTCTTCCTGGAGCCTCACATAATCGCCACCATTGATTGGGTGCCAGTTTCTAAGCCAGGCACTTACAAGCCTCAAAATACCAACTCAAGGCCAGTATTGTTGACTGTGTTTTCCAAATAGACACTGAAGTTCAGAGGGATTAAGAGAGTTTCCTAAACTTTAGAAGACTTCTGCCAGAGACCAGGGAAGATTAGGGACCCCAGGTGAGACACTGCCCACTGCCAACTAACATTCCTTAAAGCATGTTCAGCCACCCCAGACTGTACCTCCTCCTCTGGGCTACACTCTAGGGCCCATGCCACAGAAGCTTTATGGGAGGCCGGGCTGGTTTTGGGAACCCAAGGTTAGATGCTACCCATTTCCCACAGAACCTCTTTAAAGCTTGCCTAGCAACCCCAGACTGCATTCTTCCACCCTCCCAACCCCTCACTCCTGCCTCCATAAGGCTATAACTTTGGAAGAAGACTTTGGCTTTACCAGAAGCAAGGCCAAATCTAGAGACCCCAGGTCTATAATTTCAGAACTCACCTTTGCTGAAGTGCTGACTGGATTTAGAGACCCCAGTGCTGGCAGCTATACAGCATGCCAAGCTGGTGCCAAGGACCCCAGAGGACAGATCAGATATAGGGACATCAGTCTACACCCTTTTCCCTGGGCTTCATATCCTGGGCTACAATTTCTGAACAGAACTTCAGCCTTACCAGAGGCCAGGCTGGATCTAAGGACCTGTAGTCTCAAACAACACAGAGTGGACACCCAGTTGAACCTGAAAACACATTAGCTACCAAAAATCTTGACCATTTAGGCCAAAAGACCAGAGAGAAAAGAGAAAACAAAGAACAAAGCACCCATCTAACAAAGACAAACACAGGCATCAACACCTAGAATTAAAATTATCTCAAATCCATGATCTTGGGCTCCAGAGGTTCCACAACTATAAGGAATTAATTTTCTTATGAGCTGCTAGTCTATGATATTTTGTTATAGCAGTGCAAATGACACAATAATCCAACATTAAAATCAATCAATGTAGGAAGTGGAGAAGTGGGGTACAGTTAGGTTGAATTTAGAGTTGTGGTGTGGAATTTAATCTGTGTGTTGTTTTATTTGTTGTATCCATGCGCAGAGCACATGTTATTTAGTTGTGTGGCCCCCATTATAAGTTCATCTCTAAATAAGTAAGGGGTTAAAGTGGTACAGAAAACATCAAATTTATTAACATGATATTATTATAGAACAAAAGAGTAGATTGAATATAAACAAAGAGCCACTCTGTTGTCTGAGGTTGCTTGTTTGTTCCCAGCTGCTCAGCCCAGAAATAACCACACAGAAACTATATTATTTAAACCACTTCTTGGCCTATTAGCTCTAGCTTCTTATTGGCTAGCTCTTACATCTTAATTTAACCCATTTCTATTAATCTGTATATCACCATATGGCTGTGGCTTACCGGCAAGGTTTCATCTGACATCTGTCTCTGGTGGGGCTACATGGCTTCTCCATGACTCAACTTTTTTTCCCCAAGCATTCAGTTTAGTTTTTCCTGCCTGGCTCTGTAATGCTCTGCTATATGCTCAAAGCAGTTTCTTTACCATTAACCAATAAAAGCAACATATATACAGAAGGACTTTCCACATCATTACCCTTTATGTTTATACTCTGCTACCCTGGCTGTTTCCTACTTCTAGATTTAAGTGATTCTTCTGCTCCATCTCCTGCACACTGGGACCCATGTACCCTTAAGCTTGCATTTCTAGAAATGTATTTTGAATACATATTGGAGGGACATGTCAATATAAGCTCCAGAGTAAAATAAAATGGTTAGCTTGGATCTTGCATTTAAGAAACATTGAAGTAGAACTGAGGTAGGTATGGGGACCATTATGGACCAATCTGGACTGGAAGGGAGAAGAAAAGAAAGTAGAGACTGAAAGATCCTAGTGAAAGCTTATTACGTACTGAGAAAGAGCCAGAATAAGATGTTTTCATTGTTCTGTGAATCTTGACCACTTTCCTAATCCTCATTTGTTAGATGAGCTTATCCTGCCTGGCCTTGAAGCTACTCTTTTGATCAAGCTTTGTATATACTTAGAGAGAAAATGAATTAATTGCAACTGTGATCATTGCTAAAAGCTAGAAATGTAGAGTGACCCAAACTGCCTACTCTAATCAGCAAGATCAAAGAAGATGCCTCACAAGTGACCATGACATGGAAACCTGAAAGACAAATAGCTGAGTTCTCTAGAGCTCACTGTCTCAGCCTTGCTCTATGACTATTGACATTTGAGGCTGGGTAATTTTTTACTGAGAGAAGTTTTGTATGTTGTAGGATGTTTGACAACAATCCTGGCCTTGACCTCCTGAAAAGAAATATCACTTCCATCCAATTGTAGCAATCAGAAATATCCCTAAACATTTGTAAAAGTCCCTTTGGAAGAACAGAGACCCACATGTGCAGCTACAAGGAAGGAAACATAGCATAGCCCAGGAGATAGTGACTATAGGTGATTTTATATATGTGTACACATGTGTGTCTGAGTGTATGTATGTATATGTATATATACATGCAGGTTTTGGTGCTAATGTTGAGTCACAAAGCCTTCTCTTAAAGGAGCTGCACCTCTGCTAGCTGCCAGCAAACAGAACCTATCTGAAAAAAATGCAGCTACCAAGAAGCTGCACTTGGCTCCCATTTTTGTGGGTCTAGAAGCCCTGTTTTTGTTTTTGTTGTTGTTGTTTTGTAAGCTGTTTTATGTCTTATGCGGATCCATACCCCAGATGGTAGGTACCATTTTGTTGTCATACCAAAGAGTTCCACCATGGCCAGGATGGAATCTAGCAAAGGTTTGTTTATTTGGGGATAAATACATAGTAAGGGTAGCAACCCATAGTCCTCAGTGTGTGCTGGGAACTGGAACCAAATCCAGCAGAAAAGAGAGCCATGCACACCTTTTGTCTACATTTATAGTACATGAGACCATGCCCAAAGTGACAGGTATCTTAAAGACTATTGGCTGAAGAGTTCCCACAATAATATGTCACACTATGCAATGGAAGGGGAATCAATCAGAGCAATATACTCTGTGTAGAAGGACGGCCATTGAGAATAATACAAAACAGTGGTATTGGGTGCCTGGGAAAACACAGCATAGGCTGTCTTGCTCATGAAGAAATGAAAATAGAGATTAAATCAGTGAGTTTGGAAATAATGTAGAACCTAAGTAGAAAGAACATGTATAAAGCCTCTGAGGAAGGTGGAGAGAATTGGGCATATTCCAGTATGGGAATGGTTTCAGCCATGACTTGGAGGACAGAAGTAAGAGTAGAGGCTTATAAATATTAAACAATGTGCAAATATTATCTATGACCTTATTATAAGAGCACTAGAAAAGCCTTATTTTCTATGAAGCTTGAGGTTGCCAGTATTGTTTTTCAAAGTTAAAAGAGAACATTTCAGCAGAGTAGGAGGAAGAAATGTAAATGTAAATTGTTATTCCAAGATAAGGGAGTCCCTCAAAATTCAATAAGAAGACCTAGTCCTGTATGTAAAAGCAAAGAGGCTTTATTCTATACAAGTTTGAAAACTCAGATTCCCTATGTCTCCAATAAATTGGAATGACTGGAGGGCCCTGAGCTCACTTGGTGTTGGGTTTTTGCAGTAGCAAAGGTGGGAGTGAGGCATTTTTAAGATTTAGGACCCCTGATTGACTGACATCTGTCTGGGGGTGCCCTGGTGAAAATCAGTGTGTGTGTGTGTGTGTGTGTGTGTGTGTGTGTGTGCTGGCAGGTGATACTGTCTACTATGGTAAATTCTGGTTCCAAGAAAGACCACAAACTAAGACTACCCAGGCACCACCCAGGAAAAGACCATCCAAATGAAATTCTTAACATTCTAACCTTTGAAGAGTTTGTCATGGCTGGGGACTATACAAATCTAGGAAAGTAGTGATGGTCTTTAGAGGAAAGCTTTTCTAACCAGTGACTAGAAGAAAATGTTCTTAGGTGGTGGAGCATATTCAACTAAGTACTTAACACAGGACTCTTGGGTCTTCCTTCCAGATTAGTCAAGACAAGGAAAACTATCCAAGGTTATATATTGACTATTTATATATATGTGTGTGTATATATATATATTCATACATACACACAATCACACACATATACATATTCAACTGTATGAAGAATATTTTCGCTAAAGTAGTCTATGGTAGGAATTAATTTCTCCTGTGAAGCCCTAAAATGGGTTTCATATTGCATGTTGAACAAAATGAAAAGTTGAAGCAGAACAACATTAAGGTATCGTGGTACCATGTGTATCATTGAGAATAATTAAGCTCAACAAAATTTTTAGTTTTGTTTTTTGGACAGGCTTTTTAAAGCCTCTCATGCAACAATCACTATCGACATCAAGAACATTTCCCACTTTTGTGTGTGTTTGATACTTTTATCTCTCTTCTCTTTGACATTTTCTTATAGTTCCCAATCACACTATCAGAACTCACTAACTCACTGTACCATTTGCTTGCTGTAATTCTTAGTACAGGAACTGGCTCGTGTCGGAGCTCAGCCAATGAGCAAAAATGTTAGAATATGGCTGTTCTTCAGCACATGAACTGGTAAGCAAGGTGTGTCTGCACTGCACTTCTTAATCCCATGGCAATCTCCAGTGTCTGAGCAGAAAAATGAATAAGTGACATTTCTGAGCAGGAATCTTTCCTCGGAGCTTGGGTTCAGAGTTTCACACACTGGTTCATTTTTCATAACATCATGAAATGCCATGATTTGTTTCTCCGAGAAAAGCGTTAAGTTTTCATTTGAGTTTTATTTTTTTAATTAGCTGGTTCTAGATTAGACAGGACCTAGAAATTTTTTCTAATATTGTCTTTAGAAATGTTAGACTTCCAATTGCATTCAGTAGTCACTCACTGATAAAACTAGCATACAATGCAATAGTTAATTCACATGCTTCACAGTTGGCTTACCATGATTTAATTCCTGACTAGGCCAATTAACAATTTTTTTCTTTGTATTTCTAGAGATGGAAGCTGGGACCTCACAAATACTTCCCAAGCTTAATGATTATTTTGAAATTGATCAAATAAGTATCCTGAGCCTGTTTCTTATTTGTAAAACCAAGAATATAACAATACCTGAAGTCATGCACAGATAGTCTCCTTAGTGATGCTTAATATTTTTATTTGTACACACACACACACACACACACACACGCACACACACCAAACAGAGAGGAGATTGGAGGCTAATTACCAAGTCAAGACACTCTTTAGAACATGGTTTACAAACTAGAAGTCAGTCAAGGGAAAAGCCCCAATGATTCAGCATGATGGGCTGTGCTCTACTAGATGAACAGATCATAACATCTGTCTTTAAGATATGTGGGCAAAATGCAAAGTTAATATAATTGTGTCTGAAATGTCACAATATAAACTATTGCTTCAATAGCAAAATAAAATTGTATTTAATGGAACATATCTCCACCTCCAAATTTAAACTCAAAAGAATGTGTGGGTTCTAGGAGAAAGCACAGACCTTATAGTTCTGCAATTCTGCAAGAAGTAGTAGGCAGAGAGAGGGGAAGAATGAGGTGGGGGAGGAAAAAAACAGAAAATGAGGAAGGAACTAAAAGAGAGAATAAGGCAACAGGAATCAACCTGTGGGACTTTGTTTTTGCAGGCATCACACTCTCCGCAGGAATATTCATGTTGCCAGATTAATAATTTGACCCGAGTGACTGGGGAGGAGGGCGTGGGTGAGAGAAGAATCAATATTAACATATGAAATGAATGAATAGCAACAAAAAGACAGGACGCCCTTCCCCCCACTCACACACACACAAATCCCACCGAGGCCTGTTTGTTACACAGAGCATGTGTGATGCACAAGAGGTAAAAAGCTTGGCTCACAACACTTCTCCTCCCTCATGACTTAGCATCTAACCTATTCCAGTTCTCAGACCACTTTTTTGCTTTGCTGGAAGTGGTTGGGTTTTTTTTTTCCCCCTCAGTCAACTGTCTCCCATTTCCACTACTGTTCATACACTCTTGGTTCACTTCCTTGTTCTGGAACTTAAGAACTTTGAAATCCTTTTAGGTGCCTGCTGGAACCGAATTCAGGTGTGCACCAGCTGAATTGAAGGACCCATAACTTTCAAATGGTTTCCATGAACTGTGGTCCATCGACGGAATATTCTGTACCAGAAGAAATGAACTACAGTGTTGGGAGAAGACAAGGAAAACACTTAACAGCCTATGCTAAGGGAAAGCAGCCTATGTGAGAATCTTCACAAGATATGAGTTGAACTTTAAAAGATTTTTAGAAAGCTTAGACTGCAAGACAATAAAAGGTCGATGATTTCAGGACTTGGAGAGAGGAGAGGGTCAGAACATAGAGTTTTCACATCTCATGAAACCTTGCCCCATGTTACTATAAGGTTGGATGCCTATATGACATAAACTTGTCCAAGGCAGGCAAATATCTGACGCCAGAGTGAACTCACAAGTGCATCAGACTCAGGACTCAGATGGTAACATGAGCCTCTGTAGAGAGTGGCGGGGGGGTGGGGAGGGGGTGGTGGGAGGATTGACAAGGGAAGCTCTGCCTCTGTCATGTCAGGGCTTGGCTTTGCATGACAAACCAGCACCTTCTGCTTATTGTAATCCTGAACCAAAAATCCAGTTTCAAAACTAAGCTCTGTGAGAACAAAGTCAGACAACTTTCGTCCATTCATTCTCTCACAAACAATCACCATCACCACTGACTTTTAGAGAGGCTTTGCTGTGCGGTAAAGCACTCTACTGAGCACTTTTAATGAAACAGCTCGCTTAACCCTCACAAAATCAAGAGACGTTTTCCATTGCTTCTCCTTTTAAAGGCGAGAGAGAAAGCTGCAGCTTAAATATATTAAACATCTTTGCAAAGGAAAACAATTTTGTGAGAAGGGCATATGATATTTCAGAGTAGAGCGTTAAAAATCCCAAACAGTGTAAGTACAGGCCAAACCCCTCGCTCCCCTCCTCCCCGAGCTCTCAGAAGTCTTAGTGATAGTGAGAATCTCTTAGAATTTCCCTAGAACATGGACTAGTTAGTCATGACATCTTAAGTCTATGTTGATGAAAGCAGTTGGCCTTTTTGAGTCATCTAGGCTACGCAAACCATTGTTAACACTGCTTAACATATTTCTTCACAGCTGTAGATGCAGAAATTGGCAAGCCACAGGTGAAGGAAGTTCAGTACAGGTGAGCCGTCAAAAAATGTATCCTCAGTGAATGTGGCCTGGGAGGGGACTTAAGGAATGAGAGGGTTAGTGATCATAGGGAAGGCCTTACAGGGGACAGAAGCTTGATGGTGGAAATAGCTCTGACTCTGAGCTATTACAATAATAAACAAATAAAATACCATTACGTAGTTCATCGTTCAAAGTTCTGCTGCCTACCAAGGGAAGACCCCAGAGACCATTCAGAGGTTAATTACTTTCTATTTTTCTGATAGTCCAAGCAGTCTAGTTCTCTGATTTCCTAAACCTTGGCAATTGATAGGTAGGTTCAAGAAGGTGATGTTAGAGACAGGTTTTCTTAAAGGAAGTAGGAAAAGCCTACTGCATGGGTTTGAAAACTGAGGGAAAGAGACCAATCCATGGCCCTAATTTGATTTTGCATTCCCTCAAAATGTTGCTGGAATCTGATCTCCAAAACAGCAACAATAAGAGGTGGTGCCTTCAGGAGACAAACAGACCACGGGCTCTCCACCTTCCTGTCTGGGATTAGCATCTGATCTAGAGGTAACTGTAAAGGTCCCTTTGACCTTTTTGCAATAAGTCAAGTGAAGACATAGTGTTCAAGATGCTATCTTTAGAGCAGAAATTTTGCCCTTACCTGACACAGAAGTTGCTTGAAACTTGATCTTTTACTTCCCAGGCTTGAGATCTGTGAGGAAATTAATTTCTATTTTGTTTTACATAAATTTTCCAGTCTGGGGTATTTTGTTGTAGCAGCACAAATAAAGCAAGATGGATTTTTTTTCCATTTTTAAGGTGAGAGGCAGTGGAAAAGAATATCTCACCACTGTTAAGGAAAGGTACTACCTTAAGTTTGATTGAGGTGGCTTTCATTAGAACAGTAGCAGTAGAGTTGGAAAAAAATCATGATAGGCTTCCAGTTTGGATGCCAGAGAAGATATAAACAAATGTGACCAGGTGCTGTATCTATCAGTGGTGATTGGTAGAGGTAATGCTAGAATAAGAACAACAAGGTATAATTATGGAAAAGTAATTCATGATTTTCAACATAGACATATTTAATACGAAAACTCGTAAGTTATAGTACCTTTTGTCAACCTACGTAGTTGAATTTCAGGCTAGAAATGTAGATTTTGGTTGTCTTGACATGGACTTGAAATTTCAAATCACTGGGTAAGGCTCTACAGGGGGGAAGAGTCAAGAAATTTCATGAGATCAAGACCTGAAGTGTCCCTGTTTTAAGAAATTATGCAGAGGACTTGGTTGACCAAAGAAATTGAGAAGGAAGAACTGGAGAGAGAGAAAAGCACCTTCACTGAGCACAAGAGATAAAGGCTTCTAGATAAAGGTTGTGATAAAATGGTACTAAGAATTCATCAAGGAAGTATTGGATGCTACACAGGTGTGAATATATTCAAGGTTTGAGATCCTGTAGCTCTCACGTAACAGATTCTTCTTATATTTTTGCTGAATCTGTGAACAACTCAGAAAAAAAATCCCCAATGCTTGTTACAAGTTGTAAAACATTCTAGAATGGATGTCATAATTACACAGTGAAGGATTCTTACTATTTCTATTTCCCAAATGAGGAATTAGTGTCCTGGAGAAGAGAAATTTCTTTTCCTAAGTAAAATGTCTATTATTGCAGTGTAGCAGGAACTAGCCTGACATTTTGTATCAACAACTCAGTTGCTTGTAGACAGGGATATATGAGATCCTATAACTGCTTACATACAGTATCTGTAGCAGTGATTCTCAGCCTTCCTAAAAGACTTTTTAAGAAAGTTTCTCATGTTGTACTGACCACCAACATAAAATTATTTTCATTGCTACTTTATAATTGTTTTATAACTTTATAATTATTTTTGCTATGTTATGAATCACAATGTAAATACCTGTTTATCAATGGTCTCGGGAGGCCCTGATGATAGGGCTACTCGACCCCCCAAAAGGTCTCAACCTACAGGTTGAAAACCACTGACCTATAAAAACATCCGTGCCTCGGAACATATTTGTGCAGTGCTGTGTGCATGTGTGCGTGTGAGTGCATGCATGTGCACCTGCATTTCCTCAAACTTGAAGCACAAAGATGAAAGTTAAAATAACATTCAGCTTGCAAAGACAGTGGCCACATTTCCTGGAATAGAAGAGGATGTGGTGCTATATTGTGTTAGCGTGATTGATGAAAGGGAAGAGACTGACAGCATGAACCAATGGCTGTAGAGAGTTGACAGTAGGTGGGGTTATATTCCAGCATCAGTCACTGTGAGAACCGGTCCCTCCACACGCAGATGTTTATAGAAGGCAGGCTCAAGGTCTCCTCCGTGTGAAGGAGCTTCTGCTGCATCTCAAGATTTCTAGGCATATCACCATAGTGAAAACAGGTGAAGTTGTGCAACACCTAGAAAGAGAAAATAGAAAATGCTATAATGGGAATATTAGTCATTATTCACCTTCTTTTATCGCACTATTCATACTAAAAGTTTTATTTGTTTGTACATGAGTATTGTATTTATACGATTCTCACCTCTCCATTTCCTCTTCCAATCCCATATATGTACTCACCTACTCCCTTTCAAACTTATAACCTCTTCTGTGATTATTGTTGTTGGTGGTGTGTGTATGTTCCAATATAACCTACCGATTTCATTTAATATTGTTGATTTGCACATGCATTTAGGGCCCCCCCAGTCAGACAGAGTTGTGTGACCTATCAGACAGCTCTTCATTAAGATAATAGATTATTCTCTCTCTCTCTCTCTCTCTCTCTCTCTCTCTCTCTCTCTCTCTCTCTCTCTCTCTCTCTCCCCCCCCCCCCCCCCCTCTCTCTCTCTCTGTCTCTCCCTGTCTTTCCCCACCTTCTCTGTCAACAATCATTAATTGCCTATCGCTCTTCTTGGGGTCTTATGAAATTGATCCCATCCATGTTGTCATGTGAACTAGTGTGATCCTTACACAAGTCTTATTTAGGCAATCCTATTGTTGAGACTTACTGCATATAGCTTCCCTGTCATGTCTAAATGCTAGTATCTCTCAGAGAGAACCATGGTCTTCTGTTGATTACATGCTTTTCGTCCTTTACGCAATGCTCCCTGAACCTTTGGTGTAAGGGTATTTTTATAGATGCACCAATCTGGGCTGGGCCTCCCACCATCACTTATTCTCTGCATTTTACTAATGGGTAAGAAATTAGAAATGAGGAAAGCACCCACTTTATATGGCTTCCTTTTCCAACCTCTTTAAATCCCCATGATTCAGTCCCAAGTGTGAGTTTTTTTTTTTTTTGAGAATGTCAGAACTGTAAGACTCAGGAAGTGTTGTCTCAATTTGATGTAGAGACTCAAAATTCATATCTAGAATGGCTTCTTCTACAATTTCTCTTCTTTAGACATTTTCCTGATTGATTTAAGAGTAAATCATCTCATAAAGATTTTCACTCTGTCATATGCACATTTAAAACCAGGGCATATGTTTATTGTTTCCTAGAACTTGCATGCTTGTTAAAGCTCCCCGCATAGAGACCCTCTTTGATTCCTATAATCTACATTTTTAAAATATCGAGTCTTTCAAAATTTTCAAAATTCACGTTCTTGGGATCCTGCTGAGGTTTTAAATAAGCAGAAATACTAGAAATAAATTCAGCATGAGCTAACCTCTGTACTTCCAGTGGCTTTGTGAGTACAGACTATGTTTCCCCTGCTATACCTCAAATAACATGGACACTGGGACAGTGTGCTGAACCAAGGGCAGCACAGCTACTCCAAGATACAATGAAAAGCTAAGAGCTGAAATATGTAAGGTAATATTTACCATCCTTTGTTAGTCCTATGAGTGACTGATTATAGACTGGATTTCACTGGTGAAATATTTGCAACACAATCCAGACACAAACCCTTCTAGGCTCACTTCTAAGGCATTCTTATATCATCCTATTTTGATGTCATGAAAATGCACTCAAATGGATTGTGGTGGTCATTATGCAACTCTACAAACAAACTAAGAAGCACTGGATTATACCTGTTAAATTTGTGAAGTTTATGGTCTTTTAATCTCAATGAAACTGTTTTTCAAAAATCTTATATTTAACAAAGCAAGTTAATTGTTTTTATTTTATTCCATACTTTCCAAATGTCTTTGACTACAGGAATTCTCCCCCCCCCTCCCCGTTTAAATAACAAGTTGTTTTTGTATCCTATTGTATATGTATTTGGCAAATAGAGCCAGTGGATAAACTTTGGTTCAAATAGTAACTGTGTCTTTTTCTAAGTGGTTGCTCTAGAGACACACAGCTGAGTGAGCTTTGGTATTCTGATCTCTGAAGCTCATGGTAATAATAACACATCTCAACAATCATTGCAAAGACTGAATGAGATAACAAATTAAGTATTGAATTTTTAATCACAATACTTGGCAGTAAGAGCCTACAAACATCATCTGACTCTGATTTGCTGTGCTGAAAGAATCAAAATAAAAACAAAGTAACAAAAGGGAATTCTTATAATAAGGATACCCGGATTATACTTTGTGAAGCATTAAACAATTAAACAGTAGACACAGGAGACTATGTGTCAGTTTGCTATCTACTTCTGAGAACCAAGTGTTGTGGGGGAAAATGCTTAAGTAACTGAGCACATGTCCTTGAATGCTTCCAGGCCTGTTTTTGACTATAGCAGTCAACCCCCACCCCCCCACCCCCCGGCTCTGCATTAGGCTTCCTCCAGGAACACCATCCTGGATGGCTAGACATACTCTTCAAACACTCTTCCAGGAAATGCAAATCTTTTTTGGGGAATGCTGATGAGAAATGCCATGACAATGAATGAAAACATAAATGCTGCATCTGGTAGAGTCGCTTAACGTTAATTTTATGCTGTGTGCAACTGGAAAAGAACAAAAGAAATGTTTTTGTTAAGGAAGTCCATGTATCTCGACAGGTTTAAATTTTTCACTTTGATAATTGTTTCATTTGATGTGTTCATTAATTTATTTCTTTATTAGTGATGTGGTCTCACCATGTGACTTCGCCTAGTGTGGAGCTTTTGGGTTCAAATGCTCCTCCTGTATCAGCCCCCTAAGTAGATGTGACACTAGCACATGCTGCCACACGTGGTTCTTTCACTTTTAAAATACATTATTTTTGAACAGCAAGAAAATATTTTTCCACCAACTTCAAAACAGAATCTCCTTATGAGAGGGAAGTCCAAGTCAACCGTGTACTTGGAAATAAGCATGGGTTTACCAGACTTCTAATCAGACTGGAAATCCCTAACTGTTCTTTTAACTGTATGTACAACTTTGGCTTTGCAAAAAAACAAAGCCAGCTTTCTGGGAAGGGTTATCTTGTCCCAGCTTGAAAGTGGAGCACATTAGTCACCACGTTACCTAAAAATCTAGCAGAGCACTGAGCAAAATAAACACTCTGGTTGGTCCACTTAATTTGACTAGAAATTGTCAGGTCGCTGAGAACAGTGTGACTCAAGATGAAGAAAGGCTGGATGCAACAGATGAGAACCTCACTCAGTAGAAACTTATACTTGTAAGCATTTTCAGTAAGAGAAGGATGATATTTTTGTCTAGACAGATCTGGAGTCTGGAAAAAAATGACCTCAGATTCACAAACTTCCCCTCAACTTTCTTGTAAGGCCACACATGTGACATAGGAGATTCTGTATCCTTTCCGTCAAGGGAGAGCATTGTCAGTTGCGGGCGGTGAACTTGAGTCTAATCTAAACTCTTGAAGAGTGCTTCATGCATGGTTGAAGTCTGAAGATCATCTGGGATGGAAACCTCTTCAGTCTATACAAAAGTCTAAGCACTGGAAGTAAGCAGTCTTTGGTCTTGTCCTAAAAGGTCACTGTGAACTGTTGTGAGTCCTGTAACAAGTTAAATCAGTTCAAAAAGGCAATGTCTTAGAGCCAGGAAAACAAAGTGTGCAAGGAGACTCCTATTCATTCAATCTTTCTTCATTCTCTGGAGGTGTGATTAGAGAGTTAACTTGCACACCTGCTTTTATGTGCTCCTAGTACAACAGTTAGAGGTTGGCACCATCATTGTGTTTTTACAAAGAAGCAGAAGATTTTTTTAAAAAAAAAACGCATATTCCAAACTAAGAAACTATAAATCAGGCTTTTGTTTCCTGCTTAATATATCATATATATATATATATATATATATATATATATATATATATCAGAGATTTGGCATTTAGTAGAGAGCAGGCTATCAATTCTCTCCAATGACTTTGCATGGTATCTGTTATAATTTTATTCTCTTGCTGAGACAAAACACTCTTTAAAAAATCAAGTTAGAAAGGAAAGACTTTATTTCATCTTACACTTCCAGGTCACAGTCTGTCATTGAAGGAAAGTGACAAGAGCTCAAGACAGGAACTGAAGGCAGGGGTGACTGTTATCCTATACACAATTACCTCTAAGAGGGAAACTCACTTTTCAAGGGAATATAGCAGGAAGCATGGTGGATGCTGCTTGCTAGCTGTCTTTCTAGCTTTCACTTGCTTTACTAACTTTCTTACACAGCCTAGGACCACTAAGAATACTGCTTCCCACAGGGGTTTGTGTCATCCTACATCAATTAAAATATTCAAGACAATCACTCAAAGACATTTCCACAATGCACAATGTTTCATTCAATAGATGCTTTTCTTTCATGGAGATGCTAGTTTGTTTCAGAGTGATAATTGATGCTTATTATCAAAGCATCTTTCATTCCTCAGAGAGAAATCATAATAAATAACGTATCAAATGACAGAAACTGTGCTAGCAACTTTACACATGCAATCTCCTCTAATCTCCACCATTAGTCCAGGACATCATCTAGAATTTGTTTCACAGGTAGAAAAATGGAAGTTCTCTGCATACTAGCCTCAGCATTACACAGTTTGAAAGGGCCAGGGCCATTTGAGATCAGGTAATCTTTCACATTGGCCAGTCATATATACATAATTTCTATAGGAATGTTCTTTATCAAATTATTCTGCATTATTTTTACAAATATAGTTTCATTACCTGTGGGTTTCATAAATAGCAATGATTTGCCAGTATATATACCTATGTCTACTTCTCAAATGATGATTTGGAATTCTGGGAATGTGGTTTCTTTGTAACTAATTGGCAAATTCTCATTGATGGTAACATCATGAAATTGATGTCATCAATCTAAGGAATTGGTCTGATACTTGTAGTGGAATTTCATTTATATTTTAAAGAATAAAGCTTGCCTGAAGATCAAAGAGTAAAGCAGCCCCACTTGTCAGCTTTACAGACCAGGCAGGGTGACATACAACTTTAATACCATAAACCACATTAGTTTTCCATAGAAACCACATGATGCATCCCTTGAGTTTCAGTGGCAGACGCCTTTAATCCAAGCCATAGAGAGGAATATAGAGGAATATAAGATGGGAGGTGACAGCTCTCACTCTCATTCTGAGATTCTTGGAGGCAGTATTGCCATTTCAGACTGAGGTAGAGGTAAGAGACAGTGGTTGGCTGTTTTGCTTTTCAGACCTTTACACTGAACCCCAATTTCTCTCTCTGAGTTTTTATTAATTGTACATCATTTGGCACCCAACATGGGGCAAAATTCACAAAGAAAGCTGTTTGTCTGAGGCTTTTTGGCCAACGTCACAGGCTGGAACCAAACCCAAACCTAGTCACCTGGGTTTGAAAGAAAAACTAGAGTTTCCAGCATCCACCCAAGTTTAGCTTCCATGTAAAGATGGAAAATATACAAATAATCTGGATGCTGTATGTTATTGTGGCGTCTTTGAATTGCTTGACTGCTGAGGAAGGAGCAATAGCTGTTAAAAGACATTTTATTATAAATACTGCTGGATTGATCCAATGTATATATTTTGAAATTGCTTTAACTTCAAAATTTAAATAAAAAGATAAACTGCTTTGGAGAAGAGCTTTGGCTTCCACAGGAAGTGAGAGGCTGTGAAATAATTCTGGGGTAAGAAAAATAAGGTTTGATCAAGGAAGACCCACTGAAAAATCTCTAATAGGAACAGATGACCAGATGATCTAATGTTTTAGAGCACCTCTGCTGCAGTTTTCTCTGAGTTTTACATCCAGAACAGTGTCAAGGTTGCTGCATGTGATGATCCAGCCTCACGGAATACACCAGTCAGGACTTCACATTAATCCTAAATTTTTTTGGGTCCCCAGAAGACTATAAGTGCCCACAATAAGCAGGAAGTAGCTTAGAAAACTAGACCCACATTTCCAAAAAATGAATTATGGATGTCTGTCGTTGCTTATTGTGTTGGTTACAAGTTGTTATAGATAATAGTTAAGAAAAAAAATCTAAACAAAGGGAATTAGATTCAAGGTTCTTGTCTTGAAAAGAAAAAAGGAAGGATATAGATATGATCTTGTTTTAAAAAGGAAAAAAATATATAGATATGATACAATAAAAGAATAAATTATTGAATCTACTCTGAAAAGAATAAAGGGAGTATATAGATAAAATTAAAAGGTAGATTATTGAATCTACTTTTACAAAGCAACTATTAGTTTTAAGTGTCTTACCTTGGATTGGACCTTTATATAATGTATATAATTTTATATATTGAGATTAATTTTGTTAGAACATACTATACATATATTTTTACTCTTGTTCAAGATATTGTACTTATATAACTCATTTAACAATGTAATGTAAATATATAGTCCTTGTAAGTTATTATGACCAACGTTTTAGGATAATAAGGAAAAGCAGGTTAGTAATAAGTCACCTAGTATAATCAAACTTGTAGTCACTTTGGTATGTTTTCAAGGCCAAACAAAGATATATTTTAGATAGTTCATTTTCAAAAACTTTAGAGATCTACATAATATGACATTTGAGATGTTTTAATAATCTATGTTCTTTTTATGACAATTAGACATGTCTGCTCCTGGCAGTACCAATCTACTTCAGAGAAGATATGAGCATTGAAGAAACTTCACATGGAATTTACTGTCTTTGTGGCAAAAGTAAGACACTGGGCAAGAAAATGCCTTTGCTTACTGACAGTATGTTGTCCTAATTAGACATATAGGAACCAAAAGAAAGTGATGGCCAAATATTACCAAGACAAGGAGGGACAGTCCTTCAGAATATCCTGATTCACTGAAAAGTCTGTTGGATATGCCAGGTCTATAGGCCAAAGATGGATGCCCCAACATTGCAGAAACTTTGGGTGACTGTCCAGGGAGCTGGTTGTTTCTGTCATTATTCAGTTTTTGGAAGTGACTTGCTTGAACTTCCTGATTACTCAGTTAATATTATTTCCTCCTTGGGTCTCTGAGGGAGTTGAAGATTAGATAGTTATAATTAGTTTACCAGATGCAGAAAACAAGTTATGATAGAAAGCAAATTAGGTATAAGTCTTTGGACTCACGAAGATATGATAGATAGATATGGAGGATTTTCTCTGAATATGTCAAATGTAAATGGATTAGACATTCATATGTGTTTATTCCCTGTATATATTGTATATAGTAATTGTACTTATTGTATATTGTTTCTCTTATATTAGTTATAGCCTTCTTTTTTATTTTAGACAAAAGGGGGATTCAGTGGCTTTTCATTTGTATTTTAATAAAGAAAGCTTGACAGAATATCAAAGAATAGAAAGAACAGCCCTACTTGTTAGCCTTACAGACCAGGCAGTATGGCACACACCTTTAATTCCAGTAGCTACACTAGTTTGCTATAGATACCAGGTTGTGCATGTTGTGCATGCCCTTAATCCCAGTGGGGCACACCTTTAATCTGAGCCCTAGAGAGGATTATAAAATGGGAGGAGACAGCTCTCGCTTTCAGTCTCATTCTGAGATTCCTGGAGGCAGGATCACCATTTCAGACTGAGGTAGAGATAAGAGTCAGTGATTGGCTGTTGCTTTTCTGACCTTCAGGTTGAATCCCAATTTCTCTCTCTGAGTTTTTATTAATAATGCATCATATATTTATAGACCTTATGCTGACATACTGATTCTTCAAAAAATATTAGATATTGTTTAAAGAATTTCATTTAGCTTACTGGAAGCCAATGAACTGCAATAAGTAGATTACATAAAAATTCTGTCATACACACCACAACATGACAATGACATGATTACCAGGAATGAGAATGAGGAATTCACTTAGTTTTTACAATAGAAAACTTTATCCACACAAATATTGTAAAACATGTAGGCTTAAAGTGTCTGGTAGAGAACAGAGTCTACCACAACCTTATGAAATTGTCTTACTCAGTGTTCTATTGCTGTAAAGAGACACCATGACCAAGGCAAGTCTTACAAAAAAAGCATCTAATAGAGGGCTTGCTTACAGTTTCAATGATTTAGTCCAATACTATCCTGGCAAGAAGCACGGTGGCAGACACAGAATTGGAGCAGTAGCTGAGAGCTTACATCCTAAGGTGTGAGTTAGAGAGAGACACTGGCCCTGGTGTGTGTTTTTGAAACCTCAAAGCCTACCCCAGGCAATATACTGTTGTCTGGGTTTTCTTTCCTGCCTTGTTCCTGCAGGCATTAAGTCCCATAGAAATCACACAGAGGTCTACATTAGTTATAAACTGATTGGTTCATTAGCTCAGGCTTCTTATTAACCCCTATAACATATATTAGCCCATTATTCTTGTCTATGTTAGCCATGTGGCTTGGTACCTTATTCAGCAGGGCAGTCGTATCTTGCTTCTTCTGTGATCTAATCAGGACTGCAGAGGAATGTACTTCCTTTTTCCCAGAATTCTCATTGACCCGCCTCTACATCCTGCCTGGCTACTGACCAATCACTGTTTATTTAAAATATAATTGCCAGAATACAGACCATGTTCCACATCAATATACTTCCTCCAACAAGACCACATTCCCTAATCCTTTTCAAACCGTGCCACTCCCTGATGACTAAGTGTTCAAATATAGAAGCCTGTCAGGGGCTATTCTTATTTAAGCCAGCACAGAAACATTTATCATCATTCTTAAATATTGTCTTCTGAATTTCTATGAAGAACCATGTAGCTGCTTTGGATAATTCTTTTCAGAGTGTCAACAACTTTTCATGGTACATTAATCCGAATCCCTCACCACTGTTAGTGAGATTCTTACCCAAACATGGTGTACTCAGGATCAAGGTTAGTTATGAGAAAGCATAGCTGATTTCTGGTGATAAGGTAGATAGTGGACAGTAGGCCAGTAGCTGGTTTTCCAGTGAAGACAGACCCAGAAAGGTTGGGAATTCCCTATTTGTTTGTTTGAAGGAACTGATCCTAGAGAAACAACTTCCTATATACCAAGCAGTCTTAGACTCTGAGATTGAGTGTAGGGCACAGGGCCAATGGACACTCTAAGCAATTGGCAGTGGCATGATTGGACTCATTTAATTTAGGGCAACTGATTTTAACAAGATTTTTAAGTTGACCACCAGTTTTTATGCATTTTTATATGCCAGCACTCACAAATATAATTAAACATAAATTCAATAATAGTTTATCCTAACATAAGCCATTTTTTAATAAATCAAATTCTTAAATAGCAATTATCCATTTTGTTCACTGTTTCCTTTATCTTTTGTGCTGAGATACATGGTCAAAAATACCCCGTTGTCTACCACAGCACACCTCAGGCCAGCATTTGCTGCTGATTATTTCATATCATCGCATGGAGAGCTACCCCGTAAAAATGGGCTGTTTTCCAATGTTTCTGTGGCATTATAAACACAATGCAGTGTGAGGGAGTTTTGATTCTTAAATATGACAGTTTATTTTGGTGAAATTATAACAACTTTTAAAACTCTTTCATTGTGTTCCAAAAACTTAGCAACTTTTAATTATCATAATTGTTTTCATTTTTCAATTACATGTGTGCATCTCATAAGAAACATTTTGTTTCTGCACTTAGACAGGTTGAAGCCCTGAAGAAACAAGAAACAGCTTAGCTGATTCTAGCCTACATTTCTAGCTGCAGCAGAACTCCATGTGTGGGAAAGACTAACTCATTCACCCACAGGGAGAACAAAGGGACTTCAGAAAAATGAAATCCATAGATCACAGCAGAATCTGTGTAGTTCTCATTTTCACTCTTTCCCCAGGACCTCTTTAAAGCTTGTCCAAGAGCTATAAAGGTTCAGAAGAGAAAAAAATTAAAAAGATAAACAAAATTTTTTTCTGAAATGAGGTGGGGTGGTGCCTATATTTGAGTTTGGACATTGTAGAATGAAGATCTAGTTAATAATGCTCCCTAATTATTACCTGTGTGAACATGGTAAGGTCACATTTTCCTGTTAGATATTCTTTCCTATTCTGTATGAGATTGCTGCTTGGAGCAATTAAAAGAGTACCAGTACTGTAGATATATTAAATATAACCAAAAGGTTGTTTAGTTGGTCTCAAATTTGTTGCATACAGTGTACAGGTTGTACATTTCATGTCTAGGCATGCCCAGGTGAAAGGAAGGAATGAAATCCAAACTGAGGTAGTTAATAAAACCGCGTACTCAGGCATAGGACTGTAACACATTTTATATTTGGTCATTCACATAAATGGACTATTTACTGGAGTCATGGTGGTACAAAATAAATCAGGGTTGCTTTTAAGTATTACATAAAATACTCTTATACATACTTCAATGGCTCACATGTCAAAGTATAGGAATTACATTCAAGGAATCTGGGTACTGGACCTGCCTTACTGGAAATCAATAATTTTAAGCTATTTTCATAGCTACTTTGAGCTCCTACTTGCTCATTTTCAGAATAAGGTGGTTTTCTTCCCTCTAATCTGGAGAACTCATGTTTCTTACTTGCTCTGAAAATGGAGACATGTTCATTATTCAATGACTGCTCTAACTGCATCTTATCCAATTATCTACCTTATTAAAACATTCCCGGCAATCTGTAATTGGTTCCTAAAATCAACAAGCGAAATCTTTAAAATCCAGAGAAACCATATAACCAGGCACCGCCTGTGCAAATGAGGCTGGGTATTCTTTGTTCATGGCAGAGAGCTTGTGCTCATCCTCTATCTTCCTTCTCCATCACGTTTAGCCTCCACATTCCCTTACTCATCGCGCTCAGAAATTACTTGCTGGCGACGTGTAAAGGATAATTGTTTTAATTATTTTAGCCTAAACAAATAAAACTAAACATTACTAGATGGAATTACCTGTCGGCATCTTCAAGGCCAGCTGTTCTTCAGCTCTCTATTTAAGTTGCACTTAAAACAGTGGGTTCCTAGGTGCATGGATGTTGGGAGCAGTGAGACCCCAGATCCTGAATTTCTTGTAATCCCCTGATCTGAGTGCCTACAGCTGCTCTGAGCACGAGACCTTCAGGAGTTCCTGATGGCAGGAGAGTGGTTTCTGGTGGGTTTGGCTGGGGCGTGGCTATCTCTATATAATCTGCCCCTGAACACAATAAAGGGGGCATTCTTGGGGAATTCAGGATGACCTGTGTCGCTCTCTCTCTCTGTCTGTGTGTGTCTCTGTATTTTAACCTCTAGCTCCCTTGCCCGAAGCTCGGTAACTGGGTAATAGCGCACAGAGCACAGACACGGGGACGCGGTGCATGGCAATTGGAGGTCTGCACCGAGATATATATCGGCACATGGGGAGTGTGCTAAGAAGGGATCTATGGGGGGCACCAAGCACAGTTTTATTTTGTAGGAAA
Source organism: Arvicola amphibius (assembly GCF_903992535.2). Taxonomy (NCBI): domain Eukaryota; kingdom Metazoa; phylum Chordata; class Mammalia; order Rodentia; family Cricetidae; genus Arvicola; species Arvicola amphibius. Next base: position 23,385,363 of record NC_052055.2, read on the forward strand.
AAGGTTGAGGCTCCAACCAGATCAGTGGTTGGCCCTGGTTCGCTCCTCATGAGCAGAAGTATCTGAATAAGGAACCAGTACTTTAAGGCTTTGGGTGTGTCACCTATGCAAAGACAGCTCAGTTCAGTTTTGCCAGCTGTCTGTGTTGCTCGCCTGCATCTCGCTTTGCAGGAACTTGCATCTCCCAAGCTGTACCTAATAACGCTGGGCAAGGTGGCAACATGATTTCTCCCTCTAGAGATCACACACTGGGACCCTGCTACTGACTGTCCATCCCTTCCCATGCAAGTTTCATGTCGTTCCAACTAGGTCTTCAGTGTTCATAGTTCTCTAAAAATATTATTACTGTGCTTTAATTTCTTCATGATCCTTTCCAAACTTTAATAGTATGTTTACATTATTCATGCTATACTTGAAATTACATCCCCCCCCCCCAGTCATAATGAGAGTTCCATGAAAACAAGGCTTTTTCCTCCCTTTTCCCAGTTCCTAGAAGAGTGTCTGGCAGATGGTGGGTGCCTAAGACCTTGCTGTGGGAGAAAGAATGAATAAGCAATGGCTTAGTTTCCAGGTTTTATTTTGCATTCTTAGTAAAGAAGCTTGTTGATTTGGGTGCTTCTAAGAAATCTGATTAGCATAATTGAAGCTGTTTGACCATCTTTGAATGTCAGCTCTCTGTTTTCTCGTTCACATTGTAATCAGACTTACTCTCTAGTCTCATGTGGCCTGGGAGGTTAGCATATGTGGTCCTGAAATCACAGAATCTTTTCATGTAAAACAAAAGATTTGTAAGTCAGTACACATAGTGCAGTGCCTTGCAGTCCAACTGAAACCCGAGCTTCTCTTTGATAAACATTTCTGGTTATGGATATTTAGTTTCTATTCTGTGTTGACTAGGATGCTCTGAACTGTGGTTTTTCACAACCATGGAAGTCTCAGCAAATTGTCATATTAATTACATTGTTTATCTGAAGCCTAAAGTATTGATGGATGCTGGGCCAAAGGTCCCCATGGAAGCACGCTGACAGAACTTCTTTCCTATTCCTCACTCCTTGTTTTCTCATCTATTTTCTTTAGAATTTCCTCCTGTAAGGGGTTATTATTCACTGTGAGAACATTTTCTTTTATGGAGGCAGAGAAGTATTGAGCTTACAGTTGTGCAAGGGCAAATTCAGAGGCAATCCAAGCCAGGCTCTGGCCTCTGTGCATAGCCAAATCCATCACGCCAAGGAGATGAGACAGTGAGTGATATTCTTTAATTAGTTCTGTCCACAAAATGTGGTTTTTCAGGGGCAGAAGGAATTTCTGGCTTCTTTATACAAGTGTCTTCACTTGTCCTTCAAGGTTTTTTTTTGTAGCCTTGAGTGAAATTTTATTTGAAGATTAATCTTTCCTTGGTTTAGTTTGACATAAAATTTAAAGCTGATATATTCAACTTTTTTCATGACTTCATTTACTTAGACATTCATAAGACTGGAATACATGGCCCTCAGGAGGTAAAAAGTGAGCTTTATCATAAGTGGGGCATCTGTGTACTCAGTAAACTTTCTAACGTGTAGGGAGAGCCCTCTATATGTTTGTGAGTGAAAGAATGAATTAGTAAAGAAATGCAAGAATGAGTAAATAACATAAATCAGTCATCTTTTTGCCAGAGGAATATTTGCAATAAAGAATCAATAAAGTAATTTTGTTTGTATAATTATCTGGATATATATCAGCCCCCTGACTCACTCTGGGACAACTCAAGAGCTCCTTTGAAAGGCAGTTGGGACCTCCACTGTATGGACACCATGGTTTGCCTTCTCCGCCTACCCTATCCTGCTCTGTTTACATAGTTTTATTTTATTTTGAGAATTTAATCACTGTATGTACATCACTCTGGCTTCTCTGACTCCCCAGTTAACCTTTTCCCAAACTGCCTTTTCAAAATTTATTTTCTTTAAAAATTACTATTACATATATATATATGTATATATGTGTGTGTGTAACATATGTATATACACACATGTATATAAAACCTACTTAGTTCATTTAGCTTGACTTATATTTACATGTGTTCATGGATGACCACTTGGGATTGGTAAATCTATGCGGGGATTTGTTACTTCAGGGAGCTGTCTCTCCCTCTCTTGGCTGACATTGACCATCTGTATCTTTTATTCTATGGATGGGACCATATGAACTTTCTCTTGTTGCTACCAGCATGGCAACTGGTGTCATCATTTTGCTTGTTCAGAAAACCATATTGCTAAGAGTTTATGGTTGAATTTGCTCTTTCCTGTCTAGGGGAGATGATTGATCAGCAGGAATTCCAGTCCTCTGGCCCTGAGAATCACCCTGACCTTTCTTCCACACATTTTTTTGAGCCTTTGGTGTAGACGTTGTGTGAAAGATGTATGGGTTGCTGTTGCATACTCCAGTCATTTATTCTCTGCGTTTTGACTAAATAACATCTCTCTAATATCCTTCATCAATTACAAAAGGAATAGATAGATGAGTAGTGAGAGATCTGAGTCTAAGTGTTTAGAAAACAGAAACTGACAGTAGTAAGTTCTTTTAGGTTCATGATTTTTCCAGCCATGGTTGGTTCTTTCACTAGGTTTACAGTAGCAGTTATAAATTCCCTCTTGTTGAGCAGGACTTAAATCCAATTAGAAAACTGTTTCTTACCCCCAAGATACTATTGACTTCTATAATATCTTCTCTGGCCTGACATCACTCCAGTTTATAAAAACCTAAAATCTTTGCAACTGTGTAGGATGACCAATAGCACCTTCTAGTATGCGAGCCAATCTCCAGAGAAGAGGGTTTCCGGTCAGTTCCAAGCTTGATTCTTTCCAGTTCCATGTCTGAAGTCTATGTATCTTCAGTAATATGACCCTACTTTCAAATTCTGGGAGGCAATCTAGAGCACTGGCAATATAATTTGAGGGGTTTCTTGGATTCCCCCAACCAACAACTCAGGAGGAGGTTTTTCTTGCCTGGCTATTGGAGTTTTGTTAAAGAAACCACAGTTTTGTGGGAGATACTATCACCCCAAATGGAATAACTTTATTAAACTGTATCCATATACTTAAACACTTTATGTAATTCCAGGAATCATAAAGTTATCCCCTCTATCTTTTCAAACATTCTTGGTATTAATGTTCTTTTCTCCCTCCCTCTACAACTACACTGGTTTCTAACCCTCTCCTCAATTAAACTACCCATTTTCCTATTTCTCCCTTCATAGCACATGTCCTGCTCATCTCTTTTTACAGACACAAGTTTCAGATTAACATCCTGACAGAACTCTACTGTAGGAATCTCTGCAATCCAACATGTTGCAAGAAAGTCAAACTTAAGGCACCATCTGAGACTAACTTTTCTCATATAATAAATAAAGGACTCTGTATACCCTAAAAGATGATCACAAGAATTAAAAGTGTAGGAAAGAAAGGTCCCCATTGATCTTTTGTTGGTGTTAATTGTGTACTTCTTTTTCCTCATAACCTTGGATGCAGCCTAGATCTTTTACCACAAAATAAGTAGGCACACATAATAGTGTGACAGAAACCTGAAAATATCACTTTGGATTTTTTTTAAATCCAAAGAGTGACAGCATGGGGAAAGGTCAGGACACTCAAGGGTCAGGTCATTCTATGTGGACTCTGCAAATACACCCTGAAAGTTTGTGTTTTGCAGAGTTTGCTTGCATTAAGTTCAGGTTTCTTTCTTTCGTAAACATGAGCAAAAAGAAAAAGAATTCCTCTTTGCCTCTTCAAGGGCACTGCAAACATTTTTCCCTCTGTTTTCTGGGGATTCAGAACAGCTTCATCAGCAGAGAAACAAATTGGTTACCTTAACATTAGTGATTGTGAAAATTTTTCTAAGAACCCTTTAGTCTCTCTGTACGACTATGTCCTCCAACTTTAGGGTCTATATTGGAAGAAAAGTCCACCAGGGTTCAAGGAAGACAGAATTCTCCCCAAGAACGTCACCCCTCTTCTCTGGGAGAAACAAACATAATTATTCAACTTACATCACTAAACGAATACCATTTTCCACATTTGGCCCTGTGGATCTAATGTGTAGAAGTGAATTCTTGGCACTGTGCTGGATTTTGTGTTTTCATGTCTCTTCCTGTAATGTAGCAGTGGGGTCTTAGAATGGCAGTAGCAGTGGGGTCTGTCTTAGAATGGCAGAGAAGTTTTTTTCAAATATAGAACAGATACAAGTTCATTCAAATATGCATCCCATTTTAGTGGCTTCTTGATGTCAAAAGAAGGAGAAAAATGAGAAGGAGGAGGATGAGGATATGGAACAAGAGGAAGGAGAGAAAGGGAGAGAGGAGGTCAAACTACTTCAGGACATGGATCTGCTGTTCTTAGAACCAAGGGGGTAGGGCTAGTGTGCATTTAGAGGAGTAGTAGGAGAGAAAGAAGGAGGAACAAGGAGAGGGAGAAAGAGGAAGAGAAGAGAATGGGGTGGATGAAAAACTATTTAAGGACATGGATGTGTGATCTTGGAGTCAATGGGAGGTCTTAGTGCATATTTTGGAGGAGGAAGAAGACAGGAGAAGGAAGAAGGGAGGGAAAGAGTTGGGGTTACCATTTAATGAGACTTTCTTACACTAGAATTTCATTATTCGGTTTGAGTAAGCTGTTGTCATAATGCTTCACAAAAGAGAAGAAACTCAAATTAAAGGACTATGAACAAAATACAATCACTCCCATGGCTGCATTATCATTTGACTGTTGCATGTTGAGATCAATATGGTGGCTATACTTCAGGCTTTGGGATCTGCTAGGGTTGTAGCCAGGAGATGGAATCAGTGCATATTTTGGCTTTGTGTATTTTAGGCCTGAGATAAAGGGTGCAAAGCCACCTGAAACACCTCTTTCTCAACAGGGCAGCTCAGTAAGCTACACTGTAATTCTATAACATTTGCTGTTATTAGTCATCATAGCCTACCTGTGTTTACATATAAATTGTCTGTTAAACCTTGAGACTTTGAGGGGCAATGGGTATTCTTCATCTCTAGAGGCAATGCTTCAGAAATTTCTTTGCTAGCTGAAAGCACTCAGTATATAGCTTTTGGTTAAGAGATAGATAAATGAAAAAAATTCTGCATGAATGTGCACCAGTAAGTTCTAAGTGAACTGTATTCAAACGATGAATAGTTGAGCTACAATTTATAATTAGGACAAACTCAACCTGCTTGGGCAGTTGCTGAATCCTTTGAAGCTGCTGTTATGCAATACAAATGGCAAAGAGCCTTTAGGTGCCAGCATTGGCTTTCTGTGCTGGTGGCTTAGACCAGTGATCTGAGCTAGGATGCTTGCCTTTTACACTCACTCTTGAGAATGCATTTAAACAATTAAGAGAATCTGGTGAATGTGCACAGAGGACTCTGAGCTTTTCAAAGCATGGAATTTGAAATTATCAAAGAAAAGCAGGTATCTGCAGTGTTAAGGAAATATTCCAGTGACTCTAGCACTTATCCCCAATGAGAGAATTCCAAAAACTCTTCCACTGCAATGGAATGAAGGCAATGAAACTTACTTACAGAGGCACTGCTCTTATGGACAGTGTTGGGAAGTGTCCACAGGGATAGTGACAACAGCAGTTATACTTAAATCTTCAGCTCTCAAACATGAATGTGCTGGGAATGTTGTTGATGTTTTCTGACTATAACATTTCTTCTTTGAAAAATGGAGATAATAATATCTAAATGCTAACTTGATAACAGTCAGTCTATGTATCTACGGACAGTAAAATTTCCCCTTCCTCTTCTGCCTCATTTCCTCTCTTCCCTTCCCTTCCTTCCTTTTCTTTCTCCCTCTCTCCCTTCCTCCCTCCCTCCCTCCTTCCCTCCCTTCCTTGTTTTCTTTCCTTGTTATTAATGCTCTGTTTTCCTCTTCATTCCCTCTCTTGTTTTTCTATTTCTTATTTGGATATAAAATCACTTGAAATTAGCTTTTATGAAAGCACAGATATTACTACCGTTATCTTCTTAATATTTATTAAACCATTATCTTAGTTTGCCAAAGAAATACAATTTGTTTTACTATCTATCAGTTTATTAACTATGTGAACTCTTTTAGCATTATGATGTGGGTAAATGGGACTGAATTATTAAATAATCTGAATCCAATTTCATTTATGACCAGAAATAAGTTATATATGTTAGTCTTTTTGAGCCCTCATTTCCTATAGGATATCAATATTTATAGTTATTGAAGGCTTACAGATCTATTCCTTCAACATCTATTTACTTATTGATAGTTTCTTATTTATTAATCAATCCATCTTTCTACCATAAACACTCCTTGTGCCACCCCTGAAGTTAATGTTTTCAATAAACAGATAGTTATTCCTGTCAATTTGGAGCTTCAGATAAGTCACTGATACTAACAAAATCTTTGCTAAAATTGAGGCAGTCAGGATCAGTGAGAAGCAGTTACATGTATAACAGTATATCATTTAACTAAATAAAACTGAGTCAGAGGCCTAAGTACATAAAAACATGTTTTGAGCTAACCTCCAAATCTAAAAATTTGGATTCACCACGTAGGTGAGAGAGTTAATATCTGTACTCCAATCATCAGGGAATATTTTAAATCACAAGATCTTCCACCATATTCAAATTTATTTGATATAAATCCACCTATACATAAAAACACATATCCCAAATATTAATGGAGTCAATCTTGTTTATTATTATTCATTAAATAGGAGCAATGCAAGCATATATCATTTTTTTCTAAACTATGGTTTTAGATCTTAGTTGGCTACTTGCAGCCGCAAAACAACCCATTCTTCCACTACACCTTTTCTAGTCTTTCTAGTCCCACCATTCTCAATGCAAACTGTGTGGCTCTTTCTTCCGGGGATGACAGCCTCCTAATTGGTTACCTTGACCTAGAGTCATGCTTCTTCACCTCATTCAGTTTCCAGTCTGATCATCCTTAAAGGCGCCACACTGACCATCACATCAGGGCAAAGACTGCCTATTTTTACTGTGAATAAGGGGCACACCGCTAAGCACAGCACACATTTACTGCGAATAAGGGGCACACCACTAAGCACAGCACACATTCACTGCGAATAAGGGGCACACCGCTAAGCACAGCACACATTTACTGCGAATAAGGGGCACACCACTAAGCACAGCACACATTCACTGCGAATAAGGGGCACACCGCTAAGCACAGCACACATTTACTGCGAATAAGGGGCACACCGCTAAGCACAGCACACATTCACTGCGAATAAGGGGCACACCGCTAAGCACAGCACACATTTACTGCGAATAAGGGGCACACCGCTAAGCACAGCACACATTGCTTTTTCAGCGCCACACTTTTTAAATCTGTTTCCCACCGTTCTACCAACACATCAAGATAGGGAAGAACTGAATTTTATCCCCATTTCTCGAATTTCAACATATCCGTGTGTTTCCACACTTCTTTGCCTTTATAGAAACATCCTTTCTGCCAGGGACTTAGCTGAACCCATGATAATCACTGAATCAAGGTTCTGTCCTCCAGAAATCCAGTTCTAACCTCACCACATACCTATGCTCAGTCATCAGTTTTATGACAAGGTACTTTTTCTTGCTTCAGGGATCAGTTTGGTTCACTACTGACTCCAAACACTATATACTTGAGAAAATATTTCTGTCACCCATACTGTGCGGGGGAGGGCTGATTACAAAGGTTCATGATCCCAGCATCACACCCAAATTAGCTATTTAACATTTAACAGACATTTGTGGAATTAATAGAGTGAGTGAAATTTTTATAACAACAGCAACCTGGTCGTTGTTACACATTAAAAAAAATTAAATGAGACTGAAAAATTTCCATACAGGTTGATTTGTCTTAGTGCATTGTTTCCCGGTCATATTATGTCAGAGATCAAAAGATAGTTGTTTTTCTTTCTAAAAATTCAAAGCAGCTTTGTTTTTACTGCTTTCATGTCCCTTGTATTAAAGGGAGCTTTAGTGGTTGACTTTAATATAACTTGATTGTCTCCACATTCATATCCCTTGATACCTCACTTTCACCACAAGTCAGCACGATCCAAATCTCTTCTTAATTATGTTCCTTACCTGCTGCAATGGCAGTTGCTGAGAATGTGTCACTGGCTAAAATGATTACATTGGTGGTAACGGCACACATTCCCACAGGGCAGGGTGGTGTAGTGGACTTCAAGGGCTCATGCCAAGTGGTGATGTATATTGTAGTCCAATTAAAGCTTAATTACAGTGGCATGCTATATACTGATTTCTGCTTGTGTCATAGATATCCTATCCCTACATTTTCGACTCCCAGGTCACACCAGCCGAGCAAAGCTCAGACTCCTCCAGTACACACCCATGGGAGTCAACATCAGGTGTTTAGTGGGGAACAGATCCCTTTACATATACATGTAGTAAGTCTGATGTAATGCTAAGTGTTATGTGCAATATCTCATTGATCCCTAGAGGCAAGTGTTACAAATCTCAGTACCATAAGGGAATAATAAAATTCAGGAACACTCTATGTTATGCTCAGATTCATGAGATCTGTCATCCCTTGACTGCATAACAATCTTGGCCTCAATTTCAACACTGCAGTACCTATACAGAACCTGAAGGAGAGAGGGAGGGAAGGAGGGAAAGAGGGAGGGGGAGAGGGAGAGAGAGAGAGGGAGACTATAATTATTTAATATAAAGATTGAATCATGGTTAAATTGCTTGTCTCTCTCTCTCCCTAGATGTGATCTTATGGGGACTTCACATTTTGATTCTAACCACTCTAACAGCTGTCAAGTTTTCTGAAAACAAATTCTGGGTTCATCTCTCTCCACCCCAGCCTTCGAGGAAAACAAAGAAACAAAACCCAAAGGAGAAGCCCAATAGATAGATATTTTTCTGAGTCTATTGAAAGATTCTAAGAGACTTTGGTTTGGGCATTTTAAATGGTCCTCTGTTTTGGGTTCCCCTATCTCTGCCTAAGGCTTATAAAGTTAAACTTCCTATTAACTTGTACACGGCCCTAATGGGATAAAAATCTTTCTTTTCTCCAATTTCACACCTGGTATTCTTCTCCTGCTTTAACTCCTCCCTTACATCACTTTCCAGGCAAAGGTTGTTCATCCTTCCATACACATGTAATTACTGATACAAGTTTGAGGACCCTCAAAGCAAAGGCACTCAACTGCCACATCTGATATCCTTACCCAGGAGGAAGCAGGAAGAAGCTAGGGTCATCCATTGTTCTTTCAGAAGGAGAAATGATGACTGGAGCGAGAAATGAGACAGGAAAGCGGGTTACAGTAACCTTGATTTATATTTCAGCCATAAATCAAAATTTTCATTGGGCCTACCTGGGATTAAAGCCAAAAATGATAGAATTGTTTGGGGAGTCTGATCCTGGATCAATTCTTAAGTAATTTTAGGGTTACCACTTCAAAAGGGTTACTTATATAGCAGGCATTAGGGAAAGTTAGGCTTGGAGGCACTACTACAAGCTACGAAACAAATAAAAATATTTATATAGTCAGGTCACTCACTGATCTAGAGACCACCCCTCAGGTTCACCTTAAGTCATGATAAACTTGTAGGTAGAACAATTATCCAAATTTTAATGAAGATTATGTTGTTCTTTCCCAGAATTCTCACTTAGGTATATTATTCCTGGGACTACATAAACAAATGTCTACTTACTACAGAGAGACCAAAATACAGATTAAAAAAAAACTCAACTTGGTAAATCAATGAGTTTTATTGGGAATAATTACAGGACTTTTCATAAGGGTTTATATAACAAGTCTTTCCCTGTCCTGCCAGTTCCCAAATGATGACAAGAGACTTATTATTAATTATGAATACTCAACCTCAGCTTAGGCTCATCCCACTAGCTCTTATAACTTTAATTTATCCATTTATTTTAATCTGTCTTCTGTCACATGGCTTATTACCTCATCTCTCTGTACTATGCATGCTTCTTCTTCTGCCTATGGCTGGTGACTCTGCCTCTTTTTCCCACATTTTTCTCCCTGCCCAGAGGTACTGCCTATACCTTCTGCCCAGCTATTGGCCATTCAGCTTCTCATTACACCAATAACAGTAATACATTTTCACAAAGTCTACAAATATTCCCCAACATTTCCCACTTTTTGTTTAAGTGAAAATGAAAGATTTTAAAGCTAATACAGTAAAATTATATAAAGTAAGAGTAATCATCAAGTTAGAATTACATTCACAATGTTCAGTCCATTTGTTTTTGTCGAATTTGGAGAAATTATTATCTATCATAGCTTGATGAGTCCAAAGTTTTATACCTAAGTCATTTTCTATCATAACTTGTATTATCATCTTAAAATATCTTTTCAGACATTAAAACATATCTTAGATAGACAAGTTAAGCTTTTATGTTTTTCAACCTGTCAATTTTATGTGTTTTATATATGTTTCTTCCTGAATTTCATAGCAAGGAAAACAGTATAACTATCTAGTCCTGCATTCCCATCAGAGACCCAAGAATGATAAAATATTACCTGAGTAAACAGGAAGTGCAGAGAAATCAACTTTCAAAATTATAAGAAATAAAAGAAATAGCTATTTGTAGTCAGGCTTTTTTGTTGTTACCATTGGCTCCCCAATAATGACACAGAGACTTACTATTAATTATGAAAGCTTAGCCAAGAGCTTAGTCTTATTTTTAACTAACTCTTATAACTTAAATTAACCCATATCTTTTGATCTACACTCTTTGATGTGGCTCTGCTACCTATATTCTATACTGTCCATGGCTCTTTCTCCATGTCTTTTGGGGCATCTCTGTTCTTCTTCCCAGCGTTCTCTGTGCCTAGAAATCCTGCCTACCTATTGGACGTCCAGCTTCTTATTAAGCCCATCAGAATGATACATTTTCATAGTGCACAAAAAGATTATTCCACAGCAGGTTTACTTACAAGACAAGAAATGGCTTAAGAAAGATGTGTCACCAAAGCCCACCACAGCATGAGTGACATCTCACAAATGTGAGAAACATGGAGCACACTGCACACAGCCTACAGGCAGCTCAACAAGTTAGAGAGTGTTAATTACAAATAACTCAGGTGATCAGAGCTTCAGCAAAGCAGTTCACCTGGTCTTTGTTTCTTTTAGGCAATTCTGCCGGTGCATCTTTCTGGTTGCTGCTGGTCTTCTAGTCAGCTGAGCTAATGTGAGAGTGACTTTCAGCAGCATATATTTCTTAAATGCTCTTGGGAAGGGAGGGACTTAGTGAATCTGATCAGTTTCAGGGGCTTTCTGAAACTATTTGAGTTGTTTACTTCAGGTCTTTTCTTTTTATTTACTTTTTATTGTTTTTATTGAGCTATGTATTTTTCTCTGCTCCCCTCCCTTTCTCCCCAATCTTCTCTGCCCTCTCCCATGATGCCCATACTTTAAATTTACTCAGGAGATCTTGTCTTTTTCTACTTCCCATATAAATTAGGTCCATGTATGTCTCTCTTAGGGTCCTCTTTGTTGAATAGGTTCTCTAAGATTGTGAATTTTAGGCTGTTTTTTCCCTTTGGTTTATGTCTAAAAGCCACTATGAGTGAGTAGCAAGTATATATTGTATTTGTATTTCTGGGTCTGGGTTACCTCACTCAAAATGATGTTTTCTAGATCCATCCATTTGCCCGCAAATGTCAAGATGTCATTTTTTTCTGTTGTGTAGTACTCCATTGTGTAAATGTACCACATCTTCTTTAACCATTCTTCAGTCAAGGGGCATTTAGGTTGTTTCCAGATACTGGGTATGACAAATAATTCTGCTACGAACATAGTTGAACACATGTCCTTTTGGTACAATTGAGCATACTTTGGGTATATATTCTAAAGTGGTATTGCTGGGTCTTGAGGTAGGTTGCTTCCTAATTTTCTGAGAAATCGCCATACTGATTTCCAAAGCAGCTATACAAGTTTGCACTTCCACCAACAATGAAGGAATGTTCCCTTTATCCCACATCCTCTCCAGCATAAGATGTCAAGAGTGTTTTTAATCTTGGTCATTCTTACAGGTGTAAGGTGGAGTTGTTTTGATTTGCATTTCTCTGATGGCTAAGGATGTTGAGCATTTCCTTAAGTGTCTTTCAGTCATTTTAGATTCATCTGTTGAGACTTCTCTGTTTAGGTTTGTAGCTAAATATACTGTCCTCACCAGAGCTCCTATGTGGTATAGTGTGGCTGCCTCGAGTCATAGAAATCTTGCAGGTATTGGTCCACAGAACCAGTCCCTTCATGAGCTACAGTAGGTGCCAGATGGGGTAGATGCTAGGGTGAATCAACCCCAAGACCCAGTTATGGGTCTGAGTATTAGCCAAGCAGGTCAGGTCCAGCCACTGGAGCTACCTACCTCTGGTGGGGAATGGGTGAGGACGGGGGGAGGGTCAGCTCTTTTACATGTAGGCCCTCAGGTTAGGTTTATCCATGTCTGTGGTGAGGATGGGGGAACCTCTCTTTCTGGTGAGTGCAGGGACCATCTCTCTTGCTGTAGTAACAAGCCAGAGACAAGACCAGCTTTTCCAGGGCAGCGAAGGGCAGGGCTGGCTCAGCATAGCCATAAGTCCTTCTGAGGTGACATTAACCAGGATTTTTTTTTAAACTCTCATAAAAATGTTCTGGCCTTTTCACAAGTTTTCTTACATTCTGAACAGAACAGGAACCAATACCTTTATCATTGATCTGCATAGAGTTTGCATTAATATGTACTTACACACACTAGAGTACATGTGTCTGTGTATGGACATATTTATCCATGCAACTTTGTGAAACACATGCCCATTTTCATCTGTATCACATATTTGATCATGTTTTACAATGCACTGCCATTTTCTTTAGTTTCCAAGACCACCAATATAAGAGTGCCACTCAGTTTTCCACTTTCCTCAGGCGTAATGATACACTGACCTTTTTCTTGAACCGTGTCAATTCTACAAGAAGCTAATGGACCATCACTCGGTAGGTCCCTAAAGTAGTGGGACAAAATCACACGTTGATTCATCTCTTCTTATGTCTTAAGTCATACAGAACTAAAGCAGGGCATGAAGGACTTCTGTGGATATGTGGAAGCTACCATAGACAGGTTTGTTTGTCTTTTGTGATATCTAGATAACCCCTTTCAAATACAGCAAAGAAAACACACACACAAACCACCACCACCACCACCACCACCACCACCAACAACAACAACAACAACAACAACAACAAAAAACGAGTTGATTCACTGTGGTTTTGACCAATGAATCAAGATTTAGAAAAGTATGAGTTTATATCTCAACCCCTTTATTTAGTAGTTGTACAAATTTAAATATATTCTAGGCTTTAGTTTTTATCATTAATAAAACGAAAATGCTATTAATACCTACATCATAGGGTTATGAAAAAGGTTAGATGAGATAATGCATAGAAAGCTGTTTGCCATGTATCTGTTTTTTTTTCTCAGAACTCAGTCAACATGTGTACTGTTATTGTTGTTACTCCGACTTCCTCTTCCTACCCTCCCCTAATCTCATCTTTTCTCATGCATGCATGCACACTCTCCCCTGCCCTTTGTCTCACCTCAGACTTCCAAATACTTCTTGAAGGCGCTCTCTTGCAGGGGAAGAAGTAAGCAAACCTACAGACTGTATGTGGATTTACCTCTGGAATTCAGTTCGCCCCCCATCTTCAAATTTCAACTAGATTCTCATTTCAAATACTGAGCCATGTTTGACAATTCTCCTGTGTGATAGTGATACTGCAAACTTGAACATGGATTCTGAACCCTTTTCATGGGTTCCTAGTTATCATAGTGAACCTGACTTAAGCCTATACCGGGTCCTGTGGGTGAGCAGTACCAAACCTTCAGTATTATGCGTCTAAAACTAGGTTAAGTTGCATGGAAGAGAGCTCCGAATGAGATCCTATCTCTTCCTGTCTGTCAGAGTCTCTCACACCAGAGTGGTCTCTGTGGCAGTTTTTGGTTCTCACAGTATTTCAAACAGACCTCATGCAGGATCCTGGTAATGGTCCAATAGCAAAAGGGCAAGATCCAGCATAATATAAACATGCTGAAATGTAGATTTAACACATTTAAGGAGCAGAAGAACGGATAATGGGCAGAAAGAGGGGGAAGGTGAAGCAGCAGTAATGATGGAGGAAGTTGGAGAAGAGGTAGCATGACACAGATAGTTGTCATGTAAGTACTTGGTAGAGCAGAACTATTTCTAGGTATTTCCTCTCTGTTAAGAACTTTCTTTTTGCCTTGTGAATCTGTACCTTCTTAAAAATTCCAAATGCTTAATGAATCCTCATAAAATGCTCTTTAAGAGATGATTCTCAGTTTCTAGGGAATTATGGCAGCAATTGGAAATTTTCAGACTTGATGAGTTTTCAGACATCCCAAATTTACAGCAAAACTGCAGTTTGCTAGAAACAAGTGACTCCTCTTCATTGCTTAGTACTTGGTGTTATAAGATGCATTTTCAAATCTAATGTATCTCCTATTTCCTAAATGTTTGGTATGATGGCAGAGATGCAATTCAATAATTTGAATCCTTTAGCAATTTGTGAACATGCTATAAAGATTTGCATTGGTATGGATCTTGGTTTATTGATGTAAATTTAAGGTCAATTTTGTTATATGTATATTTCTGCTCTTGATTAAGGTATTGTGTTTGTCCAGCTCATTTAAAAATGTAATGTATAATTAAGAAATATAGGTTAATAGATAGTCATCTATAATAGTCAAACTTGTAGTCATGTTAGTTAGATTTTCTAGATGGACAGATATGTATTTCAATTAGATAGGCATTCTTCAGACCTTTCAAAGACTGCAGAATATGCCATTTAAGAGTTTTAAGAATTGAGGGCTTATCATGACAATGAGACACATCTGCTCCTGGCAGGCAACTCCACTCTACTTCAAGAGGCAGACTCATGGAGAAGCCATGGAGCTGCTGCCTGGAGACAGATGCTGAAACTTTAGCAGGTAGGCCACAGTCATGTGGTGATACACAGATTAATAAAAATGGATTAAATTAATATGTAAGAGTCAGGCAAAAAAAAGCTAGAGCTAATGGGCCAAGCAGTGATTTAATTAGTACAGTTTCTATGTGATTATTTAGGGGCTGGGCAGCTGGGAACTAAAAAGCAGCCTCCTCTAACATGAACATGCTCATTATTGTCATCAATTTTAGTATATATATTCATATTCATATTTATACAAATGTTATATATGCTGTGCTAGGGTTTCATAATGTTTGTTTTTAATTGAGTTCTTTCCCTTATTCTTAGAAAGGCTCTAAGCTGATGTGGGATTCTCCTCTGTATGCTGTGAATACCTTTGGTGAATAAAGAAACTGCCTTGGCCAACTGATAGGGAAGAACTTGAGTAGGCAGGGAAAACTAAACTGAATGCTGGGAGGAAGAAGGGCAGAGTCAGAGAGATACCATGTAGCCCCACTGGAGATGGACTCCAAAACTTTAGCCAGTAAACCACACCCACATGGTGATACACAAATTAATAGAAATGGGTTAAATTAATATCTAAGAGTTAGCCAATAAGAAGCTAGAGCTAATGGGCCAAGCAGAGATTTAATTAATACAGTTTCTGTGTAATTATTTTGGGGCTAAGTGGTCGGGAACGCAATAAGCAGCATCCTCCAACACTAAGCAATTATACCTTGGGTTTTTTTTTTTTTTTTTTTTTTTTTTTGGTTTTTCAAGACAGGGTTTCTCTGCAGCTTTTTTAGAGCCTGTCCTGGACCTAGCTCTTGTAGACCAGGCTGGCCTCGAACTCACAGAGATCCGCCTGCCTCTGCCTCCCGAGTGCTGGGATTAAAGGCGTGCGCCACCACCGCCCGGCCCTCCAACACTAAGCAATTATACCTTGTTCTGAACATTATGTCCACCTTGTCAGAGGAAACAAGATCGAAAAACCTAAGTTTATTTTCATTGCACAGCTGTGTTGAATTTTTGCTGTAGATCAAGTACATAAGAAGACTTCAGGAGACAGAAATGAGTTGTCCCAACAAGCTCCCAAGCAGTGGAGGAAGTAACAGATATCTATCAAACCAACTGGGATGCAAGGTATTAGGGATCCAATAATGGTGGGAATAAAGTGTTTTTACAGTATTACAGTGTTCTCAGACCCACAGAGAAAGGAAAGAGAGGAGTGTAGGTTGTGTAGAAAAAAAAAGAATGGGAAAGACTATAGCTTTTTAAGCCAATTCCAGTCCATTTTTTTTCAATACTTAAATGCAGAATCCAGAATGGCCAAGAGCTCATGTTTAATTGTAATTTTCTCATCTTAAAAATATTTGTCAGCTCCTTTTCAAGGCCTG
Organism: Arvicola amphibius; assembly: GCF_903992535.2. Classification (NCBI taxonomy): domain Eukaryota; kingdom Metazoa; phylum Chordata; class Mammalia; order Rodentia; family Cricetidae; genus Arvicola; species Arvicola amphibius. The sequence continues at coordinate 23,401,710 of NC_052055.2, forward strand.
TCTCTTTCAAGACCCCTGGGTAATAATGAGAATAAAGTGGAAAAGATGCTTAATTATACCTGTAAGGTCAAAACATATGTTAGATCGGAGTTGAACCCAAACAGCTGAAGAAGTGGGAAATTATATTCTGTAGACTTAACGCCCTCTGTCTAGTACAGCATATGTTTTATTCATCTGTATGTCTGTCTCTTGCTTCATTGCTCAAGGGCTAGGGTCTGGGGTACTCAATATGTATCTGTGAAAGAAATTGTACAAATCTCAGAACAAAGGTAATCAAATATAAACTGAACATAAAAAGTGCAAGAAGCAGTAGGAAAAGGTCTTTGATCTGTCTTATTGTAATATTTATTTAACAAATAAATGTTGGGAGTCTATTTTGTATGCGAAACTATTTCAGATACTGCAACACAGCAGGAAAACTCTTCTCATCATGGCATTTACACACTCTAGTGGAGAAGACATAAAAAATAAAAAAATAAGCCACTAGAATAAATTCAGTGTACTTATCACCTAATATTGTATATGCTATACACACTGTCTTCACCATCCCAGCTAGAAAGCATTTTCTGTTTCTCTCTCTTTCTCTCTCTATCTTATATACATAGAGAGATGTATGTACACATGTAAGCATGTGTATAAGCATATGTGTGCATGTATCTATATTATGTTTATATTTGTAAAATAACTGCTAAAGTGAAAGTAAATCACAGAAAATATGTTGAGCCATGAAAACTGTGGGACAGGTTATTCTTTTGGGGGTGTGGGGTGTGGTTCTTGACAAGGTTTCTCTGTGTAATAGCTACCCTGAAACTCTGTAGACCAGTCTTGCTTTGAACTCACAGAGATCTGCCTGTCTCTGCCTCTGGAGTTAAAGGTGAGTGCTACCACTACCACCTGGCTGACATGTTATTTTTATACTTAGGTCAGAAAGCATTATATTGTCTCAAAGAGGGGAAATACACACACACACACACACACACACACACACACACGCACACACACACACACACGAGATTACAAACAGAGCAGCCTACCATCTAGATGAGGTGAAAAGCATTCAGGAATACTGGATGAAAGGACATCCCTAAGAAATGAGGTCAGAGAGCAGAGATCTAGCACTGGGCACACCAGTCAGTCCATTTTAAAAGAGGTGAGAAGCTACTGGAAGCTTCTGAGCAGAAGCATAATGTGATTTGGCTTTCATTTTAAAGGGATCATTTGGAAAGTTACTTTAAGAGTATGATATAAATACCCAGGACAGAAAGAGGAAGTAGAACTTGTGAGAGGACCTTGTAGACTCTGCAGCATGAATGATAATACTAGAGTAATGAAGAACTGGTCAGGCTATGTATCTATTCTGGTTCAGATTTGTTGATGGGTTGGATGGATACAGGGTATAAAGAAAGTGAAGAGGATAAAGCCAAGATTTTTCTCTGAGCAACAGAAGGCTGGCGTTATCCTGAGCTTTGCCATGGAAGCTTGCGACAAAAGCTAAGTAAGGATACATGAAATTAAAAGTTTCATTTTGGCTTCACTGAAATTGAGTTGCCTGTTAAACATCCAGATGGAGAAATTAAGTAGACAGGGCACATGCATGTTTAGTGTTTGGGAAGGAAGTCTGAACTAGAGATATAAATATAGCAGTTACCAGCATGTAGATAGAATCACTACATCTAGGAAGGTCAATTGAAGACTAAGTTTAGATAAAGAGAAAGGCTGTGCAAATGGAGACTTGGGGTTCCCACAACTAGTACAAGTCCTGGAGACAAATATAGAACATGCAGTGAGATCAGAATAGGAAAGTAGCCACTTTCCTATTGATGTCTTCCCGAATGTCAGTTGAACACTGTTTTAAGCAGGCAGGGGTTATCAGGGTTCCAAACACTGTACCATAGGCTAAATGACAAAAGGCAGTGGATCGAGCAAATGAAAGTTTTTTGGTGACCTTGATCAAAATCGTTTTGTGTGGAACAGATTGCTTAGCATTCCAGAGACAAACTGAGCAGAGCTGAAGACGGATTTTTGGAGGAGGAAACAAAGGAAACGATGTCTGAGAGGAAGAAAGAGAAAACATTCTATTTTATAGGGTAAGCGTGACGATAAGAATAAATTGGGAAAGACAGCATGGAGGAGGAAGGACACTTCCTCAGCTGATGTCCCTGAAGAAGGAGAAGGGACTTGTCTAGGGCACAGGTAGAGAGGTAGGCTATTCTGAAACTAGAATGAAGTGTGTGCATCCATATTAGGATGAGAGCTGTGCAAAGCCAATAGGCCAGCACAGAGGATGTGAGATTGTGGTGAATGTCTCAAATTCAACTGTTACAAGTGTATATATCAAGTGTTCACCCCAAATGCCTGAGGTGTTATAGGTTTGATTTGAAGTGCTGTGTTCAAAGGTGGGAGTTTGAGAAGTGAATGGACTTTGGCATAACGAACAGCCAGTTCTATTGGTGGCTTCATAATTGGAGTGTTAGGACATTCCAGAAATAGATGGAACAAAGGGACTGCTCCTGAAGGGTGTACTTTGTCCTCTATTTTCCTTGCTTTCTTTAATTCTCAAACATCACAAGCTCAACATTCCTCTGCCATACGCTCCTACTGACATGATATTCTCCTTACCACAGGCCCATAGCAATGGAGCCAGTCAATGCATGCCAAAGGCCCCCTAACTCCAAAGCTGTACTATTTCTTCTTTCCAGCTGATATGCTCAGGTGTTACGTCACAATGATAAAGGAGCATGCTAGGTCACAGGCCATGGAAGCTCAGCACTTGCCCTCCCTCAAACAAGTACTCATGTATGCGTTTTGAGGGCTAAAGAGGTGATGGATCCTGTTCCTGTCTAGGAGACAAGAGGCATACTGGAAGGCAATCTCTCACAAACTTCTTTCATGTAAATGATCCATCGAATTCTTGTCATATAGTTATATATTCCCTGTGTTAGTAGAAAGTTTCCTTTAAATATATACACTTTCACTTATTGCTGTACATACATTGAAGAGTTTTTTTTATGTGATAGAAAACTAGCCTTTTTGCCATTAAAAGAAAGTAACTATTAAAACCAGATAGAATTCCAGTAATAAGTAATATTATAAAATTCAATTCTGCTGCCTCGGATGCTCAAGGTTCCTAGCCAGGATATCTTCTTCTTTCATTAATATTGGAAATTGTCAGGTAGGATGACATTTTCCAATATTAATGAAGGAAGAAGATATTCTGGGTAGGAACCTTGAGCAAGTGTAGACTAGCAGAAGGCTTAGACTTTTCCCATAAAGCCGTCAGAAGGACTGAAGAAAATGAGTAGGAGAACTCTACCCTCTTGTCATTAAGTATGGAGTTCAATATAAAAGTAGCTCTCCTTCCTTAGGGGAGGCACACCCTGGATTTAGATAAATGCATATTTCAACAAAAAAAAAACCCATCCTCACAGACAAGCGTAACCCATATAGCAAAGAGATAGGGCATAGGCCTCACTGGAGCACAGATTATCAAACTTGCAAGTCACGTTAATTGAATTTGTCATTCATTGAAAAGTAAAACTTAGGAATCATAATATGGTTTCATCATGAATTCTCAGGAAATTGTGCTCTTACTGAGTCAGAAGCTAAATTGTAAGGGTGTAGACATTGTGAGAAGCCAAACAGACATGGTAATTTATCCATCCTCTCTGGCATAGCTGAGAATAGAAAGCTCCTCAGCCAATTTGGAGTCTCTATTATTCTATTTCATTAGGAATTGAGTTTGTTTTCGCTTTTAGTCTTTTTTTTAACCCCTGGGGTATGACACATGGAAACAGAGAAGCTAGCTAAGAAGATATAACCTAGACAGCATCCTACAGTGACTAATAAGTTACTGAAAATTGGGATGGACAGAGAGTTGGAAAGCAAGTATTTGATTTTAGACTCCCAAAACTTTGGTGAGCAATGAATGGATTAGACCCTGTCTTTAAAGAGGGGACATTCTGTAGCATCTAACCATATGTAGAATGTCATAATAATTCGTGAGCATCACGAGCTTGTAAACTTCTTACACTGGAAAGATCTACACACACACACACTCTCTCTCACACACACACGCACACACACACACTTAAAAATTTTCCAAATCTTGCTTTGCCACTTTTTCATCGCTTGAAATTGATGAAGCTGCCGAACTCAGTCTCTCCACTAATATTAGACCAAGTGGATGACTCCTTGGGTAAAATCATTGGCAGTAAATGTTTGACAACCTATGTCAGATCCCTGGAACCCATGTTAAAAATGGGATGCAGACATACCCATTTTAAATGCTAGCATTTCCATAGCATTATGGAAGGCAGAGACAGGAGAATCAACTGGAAGCTCTTGGGCCAACTACAGCCTGAAATCCACAGTACAGCAGCAGAAACCAGAGAGACCTTACCTCAACAAGGGAGAATGCCTGAACTGACTTCCCAAAGTACTCTTCTGACCTCCACCTGCAAACCATGGCATGCGCATATCTATATGAACAGATGCATGTGTGCAGACATGCAAGCTTGCACACACATATAAACACAAACTAAATAAAAAAATTAAATAAAACTAAAACTACTTAAGATCTTTCTGTTAGGTATCATGTAGATAGTGAGTGTATTTTATGATCAAACAAAAATATCTTGTCTTTACATACCCTACTGAAAGACGAGATAGGCACATACATAAATTTATAATTGCAAGTGTGATTTCATGGTACTACGAGAGTGGAGTTGTCAGGAGAACATAAATTCATTCATTTGGTAATCAAGTAATTATGTTGCGACTCCAACAGAATTGTATTGTGTACTGAGTACAATTTTTCGGCAATGTATAAAAGGGAATGAGGTGTAAGGGAAGATAAAAGCGGATGGGGTAGGGAACCCGGCCTTCAAGAAAAGGACTCCCTTTTGAAGAGTGGGAACATGAATTTGAGTAAGTATGTTAAAAGTCATTTATTTTGAATTTCTGTCTCCATTTCACAAATGAGTAGCCCATCTCTGTACAGAATACATTGAGGCAATCAAGACAGATGAAAGATTCCAAACTTTATTGGTTCACTTCCTGTATACAGAAAGCACTAAAATTTAGTCTAAATGCATGTATCTTTTCCACCCACTTTAAAAAAAAATGAAGCAAATCAATTCCCCAGAATCAATCTTCACATAAATAACATTTGCGTGCAACTAATACATTTTATTCTTAGACTTGGAGTTATTCATTCCCCTTTTTGTTCTATGCTCTAAAAAAGTCAGCTTTGCAATATACATTTGTGTTAATTGTTTTATGCCTTGTTTGAGATGTATAGAAAAACAAAATTCAATATGCTGTAAGTTTTAGGTCAGCATCCAGATAACCTGGATGGATTTCCCTTTATGAGTTCCAGGCTGCCCACAACCAAGAGTAACAGGTTAGGTAATACTTCAGCTTGCTGGGTAACCTTGGTAGGAAGCTCATCCATCCTTTTCAGATATCAGTTTTCTCATCTATAAAACAAAGGGCATGCTAACCTTCTCTGACCCCTCCAGAATGTTAGAGAAGGGAAGTCAGTTAATGTTTGGAAAGGCCTGTGTGACCCTTCAAACCGAGACATTATCGAAGTACAAAGTAAATGGGAGGAACTGTTTGCTATCCCATTAGTAACTCAAATAGTACATGAGCTCCTGCTGTCAAATTCTTGCAAGGCAAGCTTCCAACATACACTTGTTCTGTTTACCAGGATGAAAACAGAGTAGAAGAATTGTACTCTCTGACTCCGGCTCACATTTTTAAAGAACTCTGCTGGGGAAATTACGGGCACAGGCAGATTCCTTTTCAAAGAACCCAACCCCAAACTCTTTATTCTTGTCCCAGGATTCTAGAAACAAGATAAAAGAGTTTGGGAATGAATCTAAGACCTTAGAACTTTTATGATGCAGAAGCCCTGATATTGTTTCTGGACATGTAAAGTGACAATCACTATCTTCATTCCTAAAAGTCCCAGGTGAAATTTATAGATTCTTATGATAAGTGCTCTATTGGTACTACTTCCTTAAATTCTCACAAAAGCTTGTGCGATGTGCTCTATTACTGCCCTTAACTGTCATATGAATGAGATCATGTAACAGAATGTTGGAACCATTTGGAGTCCTGGATTGCAGCACACAACGCCTGTCTGCACTCTATGTACTACCATACAGTTGGTGAGCTTCGGGCAAGGGGCTGGAGTTTGAAACACACAAAGACTCACACAGAGACAGAGAGACAGGGAGACAAATCTCTAGTCACTGGTAAGAAGCCCCTTCATTCAATAGCACCACAGAGGCTTATATACCCAACACAGTCAGGTGGGCCAACAGGTGAAAACCTTATCCTCTGATCCTCAAGGCCAAGGCAACACATGCTTGTGAAGCAGAGCTGGTAAACAACTTTGACACAGCTTTCAGTAACTCAAATCAGAAGGAAAGTAGAGATCTCTAGCTGGAAGCCAGGACTCCAAATGGTCCCAACATCAGAAGATTGTACAAATCAGCTAGCTGAATTTTGCAAGCCTTAAGGAAGCCTGAGACTGCCCATACATCCTGCCTGAACTCAGCCTAAGCTCCGAGTTCTGATGACTAGACCTGGTGCACCATGTGGTCAGTGCTCCATTGATACACACCTACAAAGCAAACATGCTTTGTGACTTATTCACATGGGAAGAGAGTTGTCTTTCCCCTAACGGCCTTTCTTTTTTGTTTACTTTTGGAAAGTTAAATGCGATAGGACATGGAGAAGTTCTTTGATCGTGCTGATTGGGAAGGGAGTGAATGCCCTATACAGATAATGATATCTAATCCAAGATTCATGAAAATGTTTTCTATTTGTTCACTGGATATATGTTCTATGCTGTACCTCTTGCACATAGCATGTCTCCTTCTCCACTTACCCATTTTCAATTTAATCTCTTAATGGTGCCTCAGAGATTTTATACAGACTTCTGATTCATTCGCATAAGAGTGAATAGCTGACTATCAATAAGCCAATTATGCTTACATTGGGAAGACGGTCTCAATGAGAGAGTATCTAGATCTTGTTGACCTGTAGATAGGACTGTGGACGATAGTCTAAATCAAATCAATTGATATAGGAAGACTCAGCCCATCATAAGTGATTCCATTCCCTAGCCAGGGAGTCCTACACTGTTTGAGTGGCGAGACTGGATATAAATCAGGGAGCAAGTATGCTGGTATGAATGAATTTCTCTCTGACCATGCCCGTGAATGTGAGGTGACTGTAGCTGTTTGAAGTTCCTGCCTTGATTTCCTCTCAGTGATGGCTGTGACCTGAACTACAAGCTAGAATAAACTGTTCTTTCTCCCAAGTAGTATTTTTTTCAGAATATTTTACCACAGCAACAGAAATTAAATTAAGGACAGTCTGTTACCCCTGTCAAAGTGAAGAAATATTTTATATTTTTAGATTAATATAGCTATTTGTTTCTTATCAATGTCAATCCAGCATAGTAAACTAGAATGCTTTTTTCCAAATTTATCAGCATAATTAGAGTTTACAAAAGTTCAAATTAGATATGCATATTTACTTCTGCTAAAAGAAATAATAAATAATAATAATAATAATAATAAATATTATTATAATAATAAATAATAGCAATGTTGTGATTTATGAAATAGCATTGAAATGATAATATTGGGGTTCATGTTTGCATTTCCACAGACCAGTGAATTTATCAGCTCTTTAAGCAAGACAACACATGTTGAGATCTTTCAATATCGATTTACCCCTGGATTGACTCAGAGAAAAATGCTCTTTCTGTTCAGCATGAGAAGAGTAGTGATTAGTTCACACCAGGCCAGCGCCGAGCTCTCCCAATGGTGCGTTTAGACCCTTTTCATGCTATTAACCTTCAGTGTTAACTCAAATTACAGCTCTCAGAATCTCCTGTTCATTCATAACTTCAAGCTTCCAAGTGATAGAGATACGGGTGTTCTAAGGTGAGTGGAAGTGAGGGAGATAAAGACTCCTGGTCAGCCTTTTCCAGTACTCTTCCAAAGCTTCTGATGCACTGACCTGTAGTTTTGCAGAATTGCAAGCACCTCTTTTGTCCAGGTGCTAAGAACAAAGACATCAGGTCACACATCTATGACATGGAAAGGGCAGTGTGAAGAACTGATGCTTAAGAGAATGGTTTAAATTCATTCAAATAAACTCTCTTGGAAGGATAAGAGAGTAAAAACCAAGAGCATTGCGGAGGGAGTCCTTGCTTACACTTGTTAGGGTCTCTCCCAGGGGCGTGTGCTCTGCTCAGCAGGTAGGCGCATGATGGCTGATAAAGAAGACATCTGATACCAGAGTTCATCACAGAGAGTTGGCCCGTTGGGGAACACATGGCTCTCTTAATCCTGAACCATTTTCTATAACTGACACTAAAGAATCATCATCTTTGCGAGACAGAAAATAGACCCGAACAGTCATAATTTACTTCATTCCCTGCATAAATCTCTAAGGTTCATAAAACTGGGTATCACAAAATTGAAAGGAATGAAAGAGACAGAAGAATTTTTGCTTCATCTCATACGTCTTCTCAGCTCGTACACTTGGACATTCCAGCTTACTTTACATAAAGTGCAAACACCCGTGACTGTTAACCTCACAGCAATACTCCATTGTCGTCAGGAACAAAACAAAATAGTGCAGATTATTTCTGCCATGTCCCCAGTAAATGCAATAATATGCCAAAGGTATCTTCTAGATATAGAATAGTGTTAAGAACAGACAGAAAGATACATCTTTTTCTGAAAACAAAAACAAAAACACAGCCGGGCGGCGGTGGCGCACGCCTTTAATCCCAGCACTCGGGAGGCAGAGGCAGGCGGATCTCTGTGAGTTCGAGACCAGCCTGGTCTACAAGAGCTAGTTCCAGGACAGGCTCCAAAAAAAAAGCTACAGAGAAACCCTGTCTCAAAAAACCAAAACCAAAACCAAAAACAAAAACACAATACAAACAATACAACATACCACACCACAAGGCTGCTGAAACTACTGTCCAATAACACAAATGTCAGTTCTCAAAGTGGCCATACATCATACCCCAAATGACCTTCTAAGGTTAAGACAGAACCCAATGAGCTTCTTCAACTTTTTTTTGCATTCATTCCACAAATATTAGGTGGGTACTCCCTATTGTTGAAGATGCTAGAAATGCATCAGTAATTCAAATAGGAAACTCTTGACAGTAGAGTTTTATCCCCGTGGTAAAAGTAGAATTTACAAAAATCAGCATATCCATAAGCAAGATGGGTTGAAATAGAAAATACTAAGGAGAAAACAAAACAAAGTAGAAAAGATGTAGTTAGATTTATTTCAGAATGAATTCCAAGAAACTTCCTTTCTCAGAAGGTGATAATTCGTGAAGATGTGGCTGGCAATTGGGAAAGAGCCAGGATCTGACAGCTGGGATGCAGAGGTACCAGAGGCGAAAATAGTCTTCCTGAGCAGGGTGGAGCTCAGGTGCCTGAGGAATAGCTGGAATATGTGTGCAGCGGCAGCTGTGGAAGTGTTAAACCCTGGAAACACTCGTTTTCAGCATATGAAATACTCTTTGAGCTGCTCTGCCATTTTCTCAACCAACGTTTTTGCTCTCTTCTTCCTAGTTCCATTGAACTACTTACAGACAGAAGGTGAATGTACCAAGCCGTTCACATCTCCTCAGTAATCCTTGTTCTCCTTGCCTGAAATATTTGTATCCATTCATCTTTGAATATAAACCTTCTCTTTTATCCCCATAAGCCATAGAGGGCATGATTAACTATTCTTAGTATTCATCTCTATTGCTAATTAATGATTTGTCTTTTTTTGAGCCTAAATTCCAAATGAACATTTTTGTCTTAGTTTTCTGCTTTGGCCAATTATAAAGTTCAGAATGACATTTTAGGTTGTAGACTCAGAAAAAGATGCACCTGTGTTGTGGAGTATATAAAAATAAATTTGGACTGGGTGTATATTTCAGGGGCAGAAAGCTTGCAAGCCTGTACACAGCCATGGATTTAATCCCCAAAATCAAAAAAAAGAAAAGAAGGAATAAAAATTAGGACATAATGTTGGCAAGATGGCACAGAGGGTGAAACCATTTGAGGAAGCAGGCCACATTGTATCTATAGTCAGGAATCAGAGAACAGTGGTTGCTGCACCCAGCTTTCTGCTTCTTATGTAGTCCAAGATGTGTATAGGATGGGTCTTGCCTTCTTAATTAACCTAATCACAATAATCCTTCACAGGTAAGGACAGAGGTAAAAACAACAAATGTGCCCAAAAGTATATTAAGTTGGTAACACTAAACATCACAAAATACAACAGTGTGCTAAGTCTTCAGCTTGCAGAAGACAGATCATGGGATGTCTCAGTATTTTATTGTGTGAGATCATCCCATAATAACAAATCTCTCCTTTTTGTCTCTCATTGGTTCTGTTCCTCTGGCAAACAATGACTAATATGTAACATTTCTATTTCTTGGATAATCAGTTATTTCTATAAGATGAAACTACTATTTGGAACCTACTAGTAGCCAGGACTACTAGTTCATCTCACAAGAGTCAGAATGGTTCTTGCTAGAAAAAGAAGTAACATCTTCTGGAGTGTACTGACTGCTCTTCCATAAAACTTGGTTCTGTTCCCAGCCTCCCCATGGTGGCCCACATTATCTGTAACTTCAGTCTGAAGTGATCCACCTACAGCCTCCTCAGTCCCCAGAAACACATGCGATCAAGAGACATCCATACATGTAGGCAAAATACACACACATATAAAGTAAATAAAAAATTTTAAAAATAAAGCCAATAATAAATTCTGGCAAAGATGTAGGGAAATTATTCATTGGTGGTAATAGAACCACCAAATTTGTGGCATAAATGTTCAGAATTAAGACATCATCTTGGTGGCTTTTTCCTTTAATGGAGATGAAAAGTCCTTTCTTATCTATCTCTTTTGATTAATTTTGGCTCGAAGTCTATTTGGAAGCTAGACTTCTGATGCCCTAGATAGACTCTGTTCCACAGGGGGGTTGCTGGTCATGTATGGCACTGAGGTTTTACTATGTATGTGGGTGGCCTCTGATCTGGCTGGGGTCTTCTGGGGTTCAGAGGATGCTTCCACCAGAGGTGTGGGCCAGAACATGGTGACAAGGAGAGGGGCTACGTTGGGTAGGGCATAGGTGAGGTGATGAGGGGTGGCTTACCTGGTTTTCAGTGAGGTAGCCTGGCCTCTGATAGGGTGGAAAGCTTCCATCAGAGATATGGACTGGGATAGCTACATAGAATCCACTTAAAAACTGTCTAGGTTTCTAAGGATCCATGTTCTTTACAGGGCAGTATAGACACTATATTTTTTCATGTTATCATACTATGCCGGGAGCTCCCGTTTTCCTGTCCCCCACAGAAATAACCCACATATTATTTTTTTAATCTTTTACATTATCCTAAGAAGAGCCTTATATGAATTCAGTTTTTTTAATCTGGTAACATTTTTAGAGAAGTTAAAATCTCCTTCGAGATTGAAGTTTGCAGTTAGTGCACAGTCACTGATGGGCTAAATCTAGCTCCAGTGAGCAGTTCTAATTCTGGATATGCCAAGAAAAATCCCTGTGACCTGAGCAGTCTGTTTCTCATTCATCAGCTCAGATACTTTATCCGGATTACTTTCTATGACCTTATTTATAGGAAACATCCAGAAGGCAGATCCATACCGACAAAGTATGTAAGTAATTTCCAAAGACTGACCTTGAGCTTTTGATCCTCCCTCTTCTACCTTCTGATTGCTGGGATTATAGCCATGTGTCAAGACAGCAACTTATGCAATGCTGGAGACTGAACACAGGGTTTTCATGTAACTATACACATAGTCTTATCAATAATTATCTTCCAGCCCTGGCCTTAATATCCATTATGCTAACTACGGCACTCCACTATGACATTTTTATATATGCATGCTTTATTTTTGTCTTTCCCACTCCCCCACTACACTTTATTATTCCCTTACCTCTCTCTATTTCCATTTCCACATCTCTGATAGCACCTTCCCCCACCCCTTATTGCCCCACCCCCTTTTCTTCCCAGAGGCTACATAGGGAAAACAAAACTTGATATTTGTCTTTCTTGGACTTATTTGACTTAATATCATGATCTCCATTTCCTGAAAATGTTAAGGCTTCCTTATTCTCAACAGATGAACAAAGTCTCATGGAGCATATGCACCACGTTTTCTGTATCTGTTCATCTGTTAGTGGGTAGCTGGGCAGTTTCGTCAATCTGATGTTGTGAATAGCGCACAAAGAAACATGGGCACTTCCATATCTTCTTTTGGGAATCATGAATGTTTTCTTTTTGGTGGTTTTAAGGACCTCATATTAAGTTTCATTGTCAGCTTTACATTTTAAGGTGACAAAATGTTGTATAGTTGGATGGAGTGATAACTCAAACTTTTGAATATGGTAAAAATAACTAGATGGTTTATATTGGGAGGGTAAATTTTATTGGATATACATCACATCTCAATCAAAGTATATGACCTCCTTCAATACTACTGGAATTTGATGAAGTTTTCACTAATCAGTTTTTGGTTTGTTTTAAATCAAACTTCTCCAGGAATATTATAGGCACTCAAAAACATTTTGGATTTGATCTTCCATTTTCTCACAAGCTGCAGACTGCAATTATTGCTGCTTACCCAGTGGCTGGCTTTTCTAGAAGGAAGAACTAGATAATTATTGGCAAATTTGCCAGATGGGTGAATTCAGGAATTAGAGAAGATATTCTTTTGGGTTTGAGCCTTAAGAAATGAATGATAAGTATATTTATCTCTGTGGGCTACATTCCCATTCCAGCCAGCAGTTTCGTTTGAATTCAAGTGATTTGGCTGTGATACAAATAGCATACATTATATGCAAATTTCCCAAGCATATGAACACAATCACATTCACAGTGGGAAGAAAGTGAAACAAAATCTATATTTAACCACACAGTCACTTATGCTAAAAATACCCTCTTTCAAGACACATCTCATTTTTTTCCAGTGGTTGGAAAATATATTTGTAGTATGCCCTCTGTGGCACTAATGATCAATTGTAAAATTATGGCATAAAATTTTAATCTGCTATTTTCCCCCTCTGAGCAATTGATTTTTCAAAGCGGAGAAACTGTAGCTTTCTGTTCTTTCCAGGCCTTTGAGCAACTGATTATTTTAAACACCTGCTTTTCTCTAAAAAAAAATATTTCAAAATATGTACGATGATGCATGATGGCTAGCTACTTAGTTGTGTATCTTGGGGACACTGCCACTCAGATGGAACCTGGAAAGTGCCTTTTGCTGTTCTTGCTCAGCATCCATTACCAGTGCTCTCCCCTTGAGATACTTCAAAGCTCATCTGCTAATAAAACTCAGTTCTGAGAAAAGGGGAGGTAAAGCGAGTACCAAGCTTTTAAATCTTAATATTCCCTACACCCATGTGACTTTATCTTTCTCCTCTGGTGGTAGAAACAATCAAAGAAACTTTATGGTCTATAAAGACAATTCCATGCTCCCCCTTTTCAAGGAATGCTGCTGTAACTGAGATTCAGGAATTTCTTTGACTGAAAAGGGGATCACAGAACATTTTTTATATATTTTCTGGGTGGGAGGACCTTTGGGAGTCTTTGGCAGTATGGCAGATGGTAGGGTGTGGATAGGAGACTAACAAAAGTAAGTATATTAAAATGTTAAAGTTCAATAGTACTTAAGAACACTGGTTCTTCATGTTTGGAAAACAGGCTTAATAGGTTAAAATCTTAAGTGTGACCATTTGAAGGCAAACAAAGGTGCTAAAATTTGTTTTTGCTACTTTATCTTCCATTTACATACAAAAGATATCTTCAGGATATCGACATGATTCTCAATTTCATCTGACTGTTTTCTTTGAGGTTGGAGATGTCTTGTCATTCTGTGTCTTTTCTGATTAATTTGGTCTCCTTTCCTAGCTTTAGAAATACATGTCTATAATATTTTTAGGTATAATTCAGATTAATTATTTCTTGTTAAGGCCAAAACACAATCCTTAGTCTCAGTGATGCCACAAAAAACTCACTCCTCTCATCCTCCTCAAACTCATCACCATGTGATCTGGGTCAGGCACCTCTTTCAAAGAACAGTTTAGAAATTCCAGCATCTTGAATATTTTGGCTCAACTCTACAATTATAAAATAGCTCTCCCAAGTTGGGAATCTTTCACTTCCAGATTCTCAAAAGGAAGGGAAGGACAGGCTGAGGTCCTAATGAAGACTTTTAGGACCCCTTGAAAGTGCCTTTCTTCTGTTAGACCCACCTTCTGTTGGCAACAGCTGACTGTTTCCCGAGTGGAGAGCAATTTGGAAATGAGGTTCTCCTGTGTTTGCATGAAGGGCAAATGGATTTGAAAAGGAGCAAGAGATCCAACTGATCCTTTTTGGTCTCCAACAGTCAATTTCGTTCTTGCTCTTAAACATGAAATACGCTGGCCTTCTCCCTACAGGGGACAGTTTAATGTTTTGTTCAAAGCGATCATATCTCCAGATGATGCACAGGCCTGTGCACTCTTCCAGATGTCTGCCCTCATGGCTTGATGATCCATGAGGACACAGAATCAGCCCCTAATCTTTCTTTCCAGTCCCCCTCAATGTTATTATACAATAACAGACTGTGGACAAATTAGCAAAACATATAATCTAATTTATGAAGGAGAAACATGCAGGAAATTAAACCACTCGGTACAAAAGATACTTGGGTTCTCCTTGTAGACCTCCCTCAAGGGCATTAGTTGTTGATAGTTCATGACAGGATCTCTTCCAAGAAATGCTGTCTAAGGAAGCTACCTGGGCTAAGGCTATGACCTCTTTTGGCAACAGCGTGCATTCCATGATTAATGTAGGTTAAAAAATATAAAGCCCATTTGTATCAGTTGGGGAATTTTTGAAGAGATTTTCCAGCTTCTAAACTTCGGCAAGATTGGTGGAATCTTTTATTGCAAATATTTGTGGTTCAAATTCTTTCTCAGCTAAACCTTTATGCTTCCCCTCTTTCCTTAAAGTGATTCCCAATGGCATTTTTCAAGTACACTTTGTACTCAAATTTCAGATTGTAGTTCATGATCTGAGGATCCTGATTTCAAATACTGGTCGTTGTTGTCCTGACATTCCACAGATCCATCTGATGAGGTCCTACTAGTGTGGACACTGGAGAAAGTTACATTTAGAGGTTCCCATTCTATTAACTAGTAGGAAAACACCCTGTCTTGTGTACCCAATGACCTGTCGTTCTATCCTGGAGTGTTGTCTCTCTTTGGACAATAACTATTTTAGGGGACATCATAAATAAGTGCCAGAGTATATAATTCTTAAGGGACTTACAATCTGTACCCTGTTTGTTAGGTTATAATCCTAAAGGTGATGATCTAAAGGACTTAAACTTTTTCCCCCCCATGGTTTATTTTTTTTATATTTAAAAATTTCCATCTCCTTCCCTCCTCCTCCCCCCTCCCTCCCCTCCTTCTCCCCCTTCCCTCCCCTCCCCTCCACCCGTACCTCCCCTCCCTCCCTCTCAAGGCCAAGGAGCCATCAGGGTTCCCCACTCTATGCTAAGACCAAGGTCCTCCCAACTCCCCCCAGGTCCAGGAAGGTGATCGACCAAGCTGAGAAGGCTCCCACAGAGCCCGTCCATGCAGAAGAATCAGAGCCCAGAGCCATTGTCCTTTGCTTCTCAGTCGGCCCCCCGCTGTTGGCCACATTCAGAGAGACGGGTTTGGTCGCATGATCCATCAGTCCCATTCCAACTGGAGTTGGTGATCTTCCATTAGTTCTGTCCCACCATCTCCATGAGTGAACGCACCCCTCTCGTTCCTGACTTTCTCCCTCATGTTCTCGCTCCTTCTGCTCCTCATCAGGACCTTGGGAGCTCAGTCCAGTGAGCCAATGTGGGGCTCAGTCACCTTCCCCATCTGTCGCCAGATGGAGGTTCCCTCACGGTCCTGACTTTCTTTCTCATGTTCTCTCTCCTTCTGCTCCTCATCAGGACCTTGGGAGCTCAGTCCGGTGCTCCAATGTGGGGCTCTGTCATTTTCTTCATCTATCGTCAGGTGGAGGTTCTATGGTGATATGCAAGAAAATCATCAGTATGGCTATAGGAACTGGCCTTTTCAGGCTCCCTCTCCTCAGCTGCCCAAGGAACTAACTGGGGGCGTCTCCCTGGAAACCTGGGAACCCCTCTAGGGTCAAGTCTCTTGACAACCCTCAGGTAGCTCCTTAAATTAAGATATATGCTTCCCTGCTCCCATATCCACCCTTCCTATATCCCAAGCACCCCATTCCTCCGAGCTCCCCCCGTTCTCCCCTTCACACTTTTCTCTCCCCATCTTCCCTTGGCCCAGTCTTGCCCAAGGTCATGCTCAACCTCCCTAGCTATCAGGGAAATGCAAATCAAAACAACTTTGAGATATCATCTTACACCTGTCAGATTGGCTAAAATCCAAAACACCAATAATAACCTTTGCTGGAGAGGTTGTGGGGTAAGGGGTACACTCATCCATTGCTGGTGGGAATGCAAACTTGTGCAACCACTTTGGAAAGCAGTGTGGCGGTTTCTCAGGAAATTCGGGATCAACCTACCCCAGGACCCAGCAATTCCACTATTGGGAATCTACCCAAGAGATGCCCAATCATACAACAAAAGCATATGCTCATCTATGTTCATAGCAGCATTATTTGTAATAGCCAGATCCTGGAAACAACCTAGATGCCCTTCAGTGGAAGAATGGATGAAGAAACTGTGGAATATATACATGCTAGAATACTACTCAGCGGTAAAAAACAATGACATCTTGAATTTTGCAGGCAAATGGATGGAAATAGAAAACACTATTCTGAGTGAGGTAACCCAGACCCAAAAAGATGAACATGGGATGTACTCACTCATAATCGGTTTCTAGCCATAATTAAAGAACATCGAGCCTATAAATTTGGGATCCTTGAGAAGATAATAAGAAGGTGAACTCCCAAAAAAAGATATAGTAATCCTCCTGGATATTGGAAGTAGACACGATCGCCAGGCAAAAATAAGGACTTAAACTTTTAAATGAACTAGTGACTTTATGTCAGTTTAATTTTTCTAACATTTCCACGTTTTCTAATTGCTACATTGCCAGTCAATTCTACGCCCATTAAAAATACTCCAATTGATTTCATAGACTTGGTTCTCAGATACACTTTGTAAATTAATTAATTTTAGTTTTCATACCTCTACCTTTCAATCTTAGCTAAAAAGGTCCTTAAAATTGCATGGATTGATGGAAACATAATTCTTCTTTTCTCTCAGTTGCTTCTTATACATAAGAAGTTTCTCCTTAGCTTTCCATATAATGACTTGTGAGGGCTTAGAATGTGTTAAACTTTCCAACTTAAAAAATGTGTTTCTGTCCTTGTGCTATTCAATTTCATTTTTTGCCTACAAAATATCTAATTATTCCTTGAGTGTTAATGTTCTCTTGCCAAAGACAGCCATGTGTGGTCAATGTAGAGGATTAGGGTTCTCTTCCTAAGCTTTTCTGTAAGATGTTAGTTTTCCAGGCATGTGAATTGTACTCCAAGCACCTGCAAATTGAAATGAAACCAAACTTTTTGCAACTGCATAATCAAATGACCTAAGCTTCCATCCTGTATAACTTTGTTGATTACCCATCCCTGCTAGTTAATCCTTCATTTTTCTTTTTTTGTTATGGAAGTATCTAAAATTTAATTACTAAATTCTATCTGATATTTGGTAAGTAGCAAACAACCATGAAATCTCACTGACCTACGGAACAAAATTAACAAATACTCCCTCATATCAGCACTTATTTCAGATGCCATTGGTTTCTTAGATTTTCCTCTGAGCCTCTAGCCACATGATGGTCACATGATGGCCACATGATGACCACATGATGACCACATGATGACCTCTGCCAGGTCCTTCTGTGCTTGTGAACTGAATAAGCAGAGCGCATGAGAGCATGTCTCGAGAACCTTGAGGAGATGGGATTGGCTGGCTTTGGAGATGCTGTGAATCCCTTTTTCTCTCGTCTCATTGTCTTTATTTGTCATAAGGGCACAAATAACTTTGGGCTATCTAAACTTTCTTTGTTCTTGGGAGAAGGTTTAAAGAGAATCTTGGACTCGTTCATATCTCTGACCTACATATTTCTCTGGTGTGGGACCATGATCTATATTCTGTCAATTATATTTTAAATAAACACCAATTGGCCAGTATCCAGGCAGGAAGTATAGGTGGAACAACCAGACAGGAAGTAGAGGTGGGTCAATGAGAACAGGAAAATTTGGGGAAGAAGAAAGCCCATTCCTCTGCAGTCCTGGCCCAGCCACAGAAGAAGCAAGATGTGACTGCCTTGCTGAAAATGGTACTGAGCCATGAGGCTTGCGTAGACAAGAATAATGGGTTAATATAAGTTATAAGAGTTAATAAGAAGCCTGAACTAATGGGCCAACCAGTTTATAACTAATGTAGACCTCTGGTGATTTCTTTGGGACTTAATGCCTGCGGGAACTGGGCAGGACAGAAAACCTCAGTCAACATTTCTCTCAATAGAAAACATTTCCTAATTAACACTTAATATGTGCATGATATTTTATGTGTGTTATATGTTGCAGTCCCCTAAACATCTTTATGATTTTTACTTTTATTCTCTTTGGTGGATGGAGCAGTGAGGCTTAAGGGTTTAATCATGTTACACATATAAAACTTCTCTATATCCTATGATCTCTGTTGAGATTAGGGTCAAAATGTTAACCTCACATGGATGTAGGTTGTTGTGATGGTGAAGTGTAGGAAACATATGCAAGCTGAGCATATGTTTATATAGTGAATGTGTATTTGTAAATGAGATCTTCTATCTATAAGAAGGAAAGACCAGCTAGTTTGTATAAAAATATGATAAATTTTAATATTAAAAATAGCATTTCACCAAGTGGTGGTGGCTAAACCTTTAATCCCAGCACTCAGGAGGCAGAGGCAGGTGGGTTTCTGTGTGTTTGAGGCCAGCCTGGTCTACAGAATAAGTTCCAGGACAGTCAGGACTACACAGAGAAACCCTGTCTCAAAAAAACCAAAATTAAGAAAATGAAAAAAACCTGCATAGCAACGATGGTTTTGCAGTTGTGCAAATACCCTCAAATGGGTGTGCATTTTCATTAGTGAACTTAATGGTGTGGAAATCATATCTCAATAAAGTTGTGAAAATCAGAGTACATTCAAGAAAAGAATAGCAGATGCTTCTTCCATGTTATTGACTTCTATCTCAAGTCATGCAGAATGTGAGAAGACTGAAGAATTTGCAGAACACTCTATTATTTTCAGAAGTTTCTCTAGGTTTTTCTTAACAAGTCAAGAAATGCAAGTAAAACAAGACAAAATCTATACTACTTGTAGAGGAAATTCATGCCAATCCATTGAATGTTTATTTTTTTATTTTAATCATATCCTATTGTTGGGGTGAATTACATTCATGACATTGCACCAGAAGGCACATTTTCCCTTGGTAACTTTGCAGTAGCAGAAACAAACACATATAGGACAACACTGTTTTTCATTTTTTTTAAAATCTATTAAATTAGTCCCCATGTTTTTCAATTCCATGGGTGAAGAGAACTAGCATGGCTTATGTATCTACTTAGTAGAGTCTTCAATTTTCTTTAAGTCTTCTTTACTATTCATGGGATAACTCAGTATTTAAAGACAGTGAACACATGCTTCCAAAACCTGCAGCTTTCCTGTTACTATCTCTGCTTAAAGTCTCATACACAACCTTGCTGTTTCGGGTGGACACCAAGGCTGACTAACCAAAGCCTATGACAAACCTGTGAGTTTTCACCACTGACCCTTGCCAACCTAGAGTGAGCAAACAGCTCTTGCAAATCCGTCTAGCTCAGCCTGGTTATGAAGATGAATTTGAGATTTGTTATCATTAGATAAATTATTCTTCCTTCTTACCCTTCCAAGAGACAAGTGGGAACTGGCAGAGGCTCTGACATGGTTGGTATGAGGAGGGTGGGGGGAGCAGGGCAGTTTAAGATGGGCACAGGGAGAATAATGGAAGTAGTGTGTTTTAGTCAGAAGTTCTGTGAAGCTTCTCTGAATTGAGGCCCTGTACTCAGATGTTCTGCAGGGGCTTTCCCAATTCTGCCCCAGCCATCTGGGAAATTCTCCAAAGCCACCCAGTGACTTTGTACCTACTAAATGAATGGGGTCAGTGGGTGAAGGAGTTGTTTTTCCTTTATATGAACTTCAGTACAGACGTTAAACAGATAAACCTTCTACATATAAACACCTAATAGTTGTACTGCAGTGGAACACTACGCAGGAAATTATGCTTCATTTTTGCAGCAAAGCGTTTTGAACATACTATTGTTTTCCTTTTATAAATGAGAGATGTTACTATCAAGACAGTTAAGTAGAACAACGGATTTTGCTGTGAGAAAGTAACAGGACTAGATCTTTCTGATGTTCTAGATCTTTAATATTCAATGTTGACTCATTAAACATTTAATAAGTGAGAAACCTTAAAACACAACTTTTTTTACTTTTTTTATTTAAGTAACATTTTTCCCATTCATTTACGTAACAACCAGTTTTCCCTTCTCTTCTCCTTCTCCCATCTTCTCCTCTTTCCTAGCTATCCCTCTTCCCCATCCTTTATCTCAATTCAGAAGGGGGCAGGCCTCCCATAGGCTTGCACAAAGCAAACTGAAGCAGGACCAAGCTTTTCCCCTTACATCAAGGATGGAGCCAGGTAATCCAGCAGAGGGAACTGGTTACCAAAAGCCAGTAAAGCTCCAGGGAGAGGTCCTGCTCCCACTGTTAGAAACCTTACTAAGAGACCAAGCTACACAATTGTCACACAGACACTGAGAACCTAGGTTGGCACCATGCAGGCTCCCTAACTATTGGTCCAGTCTTATGAGATCTTGTGAGCGCAGGTCCACTGTCTGTGGTTTCCCTCATCATTACTCTCCTGGCTTGTACACCCGCCCCCCACATGTACACTGTCAGTGCAGTGCTTGTCTGTGAATATCTGTCTCTGATGTCAGTTACTGGATAGAGTGTCTCTGATGACAATTTGGGAAGTCCCCAATCTGCTTATGATAGATGACCAGTTCACACACTAGCTCCACTATTGCTAGGAGTCTTAGTTGGGGTCATCCTTGTGAGTTCCTAAAATTACTGGTCCAATTAAGCATAATTAAACTTCAGTAACTATCGATTATGTTTTCTATTTTTACATATGACACTTTAAGTACTTTAAAAGTTGAGGAAAGTAAGCCAGTGCGAGGTTAATGACTATCTCATTCAAATACTTCAGGTAAAAAACAAAGACTATGAGAAGAATTAATTTGAAAGGAGAAATATCAAAATGTACCAAGTTCATGGAAGTTAAATGCTCATCACATAAGTTATTTTGAAAACGTCCACTTTTATCAGAGGATAAGCTTTGAAATAAAAGGACTCAATTGGATCTCTTCTTAACAAAGTTCTGAAGGATTTACATTGTTAAACAATGTTCCTCACTGAATGTAGTTCTACAGGAAGACACAAAATGTTTCAACTCTTCTTATAAATTATTTTCAAGTTAATTCTACAATTCTTTTTTATTAACAATCTATCTATTTATCTATACATATACATATGTATAATATTATGATAAAAGCAATAAAACTTTTTTGAGAGCCAATACAGTTCACAAATAGAGATCACCATCTTTATATCATATGTTGATAAGTCAGTCTGGTTAGTCAAATGGTATCAATAGAGAACATTATGAAAATGGAAAATATATGCCTAAGAGAATGACCGAAACCAGAGCTTTACCTGCTTTTAACGACTCCTACCTACAACTTTCACATCTCTTGAGTCCAATTCTCCCCACAACCTCTACCATGTTTCTTGTTCCAGCAACATGGAAATAGAATAAAGACCTTCACGTCAGAGAGAAGAGCAAAAGCCATGGCAGAAAGTCAAAAAGGAGTTTGTCTTGGGGACATTAGAGCGAGGGGTCAGTACTAACCCTGATCACAGGCAGACCCAAGCAACATAAGTGGAGCAGGTGAATACGAAATGGGTTCTAGTGAATTGGGCATAAGCCTCACTCTTTATCTTTGTGGCACACCGGATGCCATCATTTAAGTGGTGCAGTTTCTCGGAAGCATGAGCCAATCGTCCACACATGGAATAAAAACCTTACTTTTACTTTCAAATAAAAATGTATTGAAACCCCATTTTCATACAGATTTGTCTGATTTTTAAATGCCATCTCAATTTGCTCTTTAAAAAACTCCTAGGAGACCAAACTATGTGTCCCATATTCTGCGGCTCTGTCTTATAGTCTGACTTTTTTCTGTACAAAATAGCCTTAACAATTTGTATTTGGCAATGTTGTAAAGGTTACAACATTTGATGTCTAGGGCTTCTTTGGTATAACCTACTTTTATTAATCATATGAATATTCACTAATGATTACATAATGAGAATACAATAAATGAGCTATAGTAAAGAATATTTCAACTCAGAGGTGATTAGAAACCTTGAATCCTTTGGATTTAAGGTTGAAGTCAATTAAAGATAGATGAGCTTATCTTCGCCAACATTTTAACTTGCTGTGCCCTCCTGGATCAATGGTCTATATCTGTAATGACTACTAGTGATAAGGGGCTCTTGAGATCGATTAATGATACCTACTAGGGTCTTAGAAAGCAAAACTTAAAAAGCATACACACATGCGCATTTGCCATCCTTTGGCTAGATGAGTTTTCAGTTCATGGTTAGCTCTAGGAGTTTAGTCCTCTTGTCTCCAGTACTTCATGGTGACGGCTGAAGTTTGCACAGTGAAGATTGGTGGCAATGAAACATTGACTAATGGAAATTTCTGTTTGATAGACAACCAGCTCTACCGCTTTTTATTTTTATGTTGGATCTACTCTTAGACCTTCACAAAGCAGTTGTGCTATCTAATGTCATAATTTTGCTGTATGCATGGTGAATTTTTGCCTACTTCATTTTGACTAAAGATCAAAGATAAGATTCCATCTTTTATCTGAGATGTTAATAACAGTGTGTGGATGTATGAAATTTGTTCCCTATTCATTAATACAAACATGGAACAAATGAATAAAATTTAAAGAGAAATAGACAATCCTAGAAGTTTCCACCACTGCTTCTCAAATGTTCCTACCAAAACTTTTTAGTAAGATCGGCTGCATCAAGGAATCAGAAGTCAGGTGTAAGAGGAAACACTATCTAAGAAATCTTATTTAATATCTTAAGAAAAAATTTTAAAACATTACTACATAATATTCCTATCTCTTAATTTATAGGATTTTTATCTTAAAGTAGTCTAGTATAATTGCTAAACAAAAGGATGTGGAAAACTTTCTACGAATTTCTACATGTCTATGAGGGCACACAGTCCAATATACAAGGGTAAGATTAGTAGATTAGTGTTTCTTCCTGATCATGGAAAACACTCTTAGTGTTGCTATTTGAAGAGGGAAAAGAGGGAGCTACACAGCTGAAATCAGACCTGAAGGGGAGGGCCAGACATATATGTAACCAAAAGAAGAGTTTGTGCAAAGATGTGGATGCAGCACATTGCAGAGTGTCCCCAGGAAATTGCAAATACGTTTGTACTGTGGGATATGAGGTTTCCAGACTGGATGAGGCCAGAGTGAGGGAAATCCACTGAGTCTGAGGAGCAACTGTTAGACACATCACCATCTTCTTAAATATGTATTCCTCATTATTCTTTTTAATTGCCCGTGTTCTAGCTTAACTTCCCACTCACACACCAAAGAACAGGTCAGGTGGAAGTGCTCTCTAAAAGTTATTCATTCATAAACTGCACTTCAAAACCAAATCATCTGTGACTAACTCTGGCCTGGCCTTGGCCACCTATCAAAGGTATCCCCTCACCGGTGATCAATGGTTCTGAAAGTCCTGGAACTGAGCCAAGAAGGAAACAGCCACCGATGAAAGAGCAGGGCGGCAATGCAATGAGACCAAAATATCCTCCCAGACAGAGCTGGAGGGTTCCTTAATAAAAAGCATTCTGTCCGTTCAGGGATCATTCAACGAGTGCCCCCCACATCAGGGTGGAAATTCCTTCTGAAAGTCAGAAACAATCCACCTTCTGTGTATAACCTTGCAATCCTTTTGAGGAAATATTTACAATAGAAAGCTACACTGTGCTGCGAAACACCAGCTCTGTTTTGAGGGACTGAGGACCAGCATGCCTTTGAAGACGCCTTCTCTCTGCTTCCTCTGGCGACTGCCTGGACACTGCCTGGCTTATTTACCTGATCCCATTCCCACCAGGAGCCTAAGCTTTAAAACAGTTTTCACACGCACAGACCAAAACCAACAATACTGTTCTCCCTGTGAATTGGAGGTCATTAAGTAACATTTGTAATGCACTTCATCTTTGGAAGATAGTGCAAACGTCCTACACATGGAATGATTGGCTGTATTTCCAAATTATCTTGCACTATATTGTATCTTACCCCGTCTTGAGGTTGATTTGGTGGTGAGGGTTCTGAGAGGAATGATGTTGATAGGAAGGGTGGTTTTACAGTGCTCATGTCCCAAATCCACCACACTGTGGAGAACTTCTATGCACCAGACCCTTGGCTTATGCTGCTCATGATACACTACTTAATTAACTTTATTTGGTTTATACATACCCTCAACAGCCTAGTGAGAAGAAAAATGGTACTTCACACTTCAGAGCTAGGGGACTTGAGGCTCAGAAGAACTCATTAATTTCTCCAAATTTGGAGCACCATCAGAAATGGAGCTGGTTTAGAACCAAGGATTTTGGGATTTCAATCATTCTCTTTCAATGTCTGGGTCTTTTGCTCTTGTGGTTCACTTTGTCTGACATGCTTCTTCATCCCTGCTTCTTGATTTTGTTGTTGCTGTTAATTTGTTTTGTGTCAGCACTTGCTTTAAGATCTGAGCTTAAACCAGGCACTGTGGCACACGTCTTTAATCCCAGTACTCAGGAAGCAGAGGTAGGTGGATTTCCAGGAGTTCAAGGCCAGCCTGATTTGCATAGTAAGTCCCAAAACAGTCAGAGCTACATAGTGAGATCCTGTCTGGAAGAACAAAACAAAAAGAATATCTGAGTTTGTAGGTAACTCTCCATTGTATGCCCTGTTCTAGGATAAGTCATTGTTGTCTATAGTTCTATACTATTCAGATCTCTCTGTCTTCAAGTTCTTCTCTGCTCTTCATACTGTTTATTCTAAAGTCTAGCAAGGTATTGTCCATGACCTTTATCTACCCATACCATACAGGATACATATTGCAAAGTTTCTGCGTAATAACTTATTAGTCATTTAATAGAGCCTATCAACTATTTTTGCATTTCTGTGATACTGTTCTACAAATGCTTTCAGGCAAACTGGCTCATTTAATGATATGCAGAAACAAGTAGCATCAGCAAATTAGTACATCAGGTGAGACATGTGATTAATACCAACACTGTGGATTGCTTTACAAGAGTCTGATTAACATTAATGTGTTTCCACATATTATACATATGTAATGTTATCAAATATGTTAAATATTAAAGCACTGGAGTGGGTGATTAACAGGTCAGCAATACCATCTTTGAACCACAGTATACTCTAGCAGTGCATATAAACTCTGTATTGGTGGTAGACAAGTACATACTAGTCCTTGCTGTATAAATGGACCAAGTATAATTCATCATGGGATTGTCCTCCTTTTTTTGTAAAGATGAAAACTTGATCCTCTTCATAAACTCAAGGTGTATTCATCTAAGGATTTTATTTTTAAAATAAAAATTTATTGCATTTATTTCCCCTTCTGTAAATTTAGTCTACTGTAGTTATTCAACATTTTAAAGTATGAATTTCTTAATAAGATATATATGTATGTATGTATATATATATATATATATATATATATATATATATATATGGTACTGCCATTTCAATAACACCTACCAATGAGTATTATCCTTCTGTGATGTACTGAATTGTATCTTAACACTCAAATCCTGAATCCCCTGATCTCAAAATGTGAGTATGACTCGGAGATATGGACATTAAGGAGGCAAATATGCAAAAATGATGCCATTCAATTGAACTTAAGCCCATGATAATTAATATCATTCTTCAAGGAGGAAATCTTGACCTGAAGAAAGACATTTGGGATGTGCTCCCACAGAGGTAATGTACAGGAAGAGGGAAAGAGAAGTTGATGACAAACCCAACTCTACTGATACCTTGAGGTTTAACTTTCGGCCTCTAGAGCTGTGAGAAAATCAGCTAATGCTACTGAAGTAAACTAGTCTGTCATGTTCTGTTGTGAGAGCATTAAGGGATTCATCTGAATTTTGGTATTAGAAACGTGGGTGCTACTGTAACAAAAGTTAAAAATATGGAAATTTGCTTTAGCACTAACCTGTGGAGGCTACTCTTGTAAATATGGACGAGAAACCTAGGCAACCTTGAAATAGACTGGTAGCTGACAAGGAGACAGACGGTGCCTCTGGTGATGGGAGTGGAGAGCAAGTGGCTGAAGAAAGGGCGCTCTTGCTACAGAGTGGCAAAGGACCTGTTCAAGCTGCATTCTGCAGAGGGTGCAGAGTATCAACGGTGAATTTAGAAATTTAACACAGATTTCTGGGCAAAGTAGTAAAGAAATAGTCTGTCCACCTATAACAAGATACAAAAGGAAAAAGTATTCTTAAAAGAAGGAATTCTTGCCCCCAAAGGAACCAGAATGGGAAGGTTTGGAATGTTCACAGCTTACTCATATCTACGAAGGTTAGGAAGAGCCATGTCGAATGCCACCCACAACAGACTTAGATAAGGTTCTAAACTTTAAGGTGATGGTGGACTGGTCTTTTAGTTTGTGGTTATTCAGACAAGGATGACATTTCTGTCCGTTGTAGGAACTCTGTAGATTTCTTGAGATTTTCTTCCTGTTAACCACACCATTTCCAAAAGGACAGTTTTAGGTTTTTAAATTTTTTTCTTTCTGGTGCAATATTTTCCTTTCTTTAATTCTCGTTTTGCAGTTTATGCAGTTTATCAATTCCATGATGAAAAAAAATCTAAGATCTCCTGATCTCAACTGTAGAATGAAAGCGCTTGATCACTTATCAGGAAGATGTCTGCATTTTTTGGAGATCTTTATTAAGTAGAGAAATCTCTTTATTAGCTCTATTTTAATAATGGGGGTTGAACTATGTAAATGTTTGCTCCTCAATGATAAGGTGATATAGTTTTTATTTTTTTAATAAAAAATTTCACATGGTTTTGGTTTCAGGATAATATTTTCTTTAAAATTAACTGGGAAGTTATCTCTAATTTTCTAGTTTCTGGAAAAAGTTGAACAAAATTGATGTTAATTCTTCAATGAGACTTGGGGTGGATTTTCTTTTTTGTTAATTAAATTTATTGATTTCATACTCGTGTATGATTTATTCAGATTATTCTCTTCAACTCCCTCTCTGGGTTTCTCTCCATCTCTTTTTGCCATGCTTCGCATCCTCGCTACCAATCCAGTTCCCAGATTCATGACTTTTGATGTGTGTGTGTGTGTGTGTGTGTGTGTGTGAGTGTGTGTTCCATTTAGTGTAACAATGATCATCTGTGTGAGTACTGTATTTGGGGCTATCTATTAGAATTTGATCATGACCAGTGGATAGATAAATAAAATAAAGGCAACAACTTCCCCTCTCTCTGACTTGATCAGTATCAAATGCTTCAGCATTGAGGGATAAGGACTCTTGAGCCCCTCCTGTATCCATGCATGGCTATTAGTGGGCTTGGGCTCATTCTTGTGCAGACTCAGTTTAGAATTCTGCAAATAATGTGAACTTATGGTCACAATGACTGTATCTTTCCTAGAAGCTGGAATTTGGCAGTCCTCTCTCTCAACTCCTGAATCTTACATTCTTTCCATTATCTCATCTACAATAGTCTCTGAGCCTTAAAGGCTCACCCATCATCACTCCTCTTCAGCATCCTGTGCTTCTGTCAGTGTCTGTGTTTACTGCCATTTACAAGAAATAGATTTATTTCCAATTAAGACTGAGAGTAATATTCATATATGAGTATAAATATGAATATTTAAAATACAGCTTGACATCATGCTAATTTAGGTACAGATCACATTCTGTGTAATGGAACTCAAATCCATTCAGTATTTGGTTACCCCAATATCAGGACTGCCATCATTAATCAAGTATGCATATTTTATCTGGTGGGATGCTCCTTTAGCTCGTAGGATTAACAGCTTCTCAACCAACAATCTGCTAGTGCCCTCTGGAGCCATGAATGAAGTCCCAGGGGGGAAGAGGGAGAAAAGAGAGGAGGAGGAGGAAGAGGAATGAGGAAGAGGAAGAGAATGAAGACGAAGAAGACAAAGAAGGAGGAGGAGGAGGAGGAGGAGGAGGAGGAGGGGGGGGGGGGAGGAGAAGAAGAAGGAGGAGAAGGAGGAGAAAGAGGAGGAGGAGGAGGAGGAGGAGGAGAGGAAGAAGAAGAAGAAGAAGAAGAAGAAGAAGAAGAAGAAGAAGAAGAAGAAGAAGAAGAAGAAGAAGAAGAAGAAGAAGAAACTTCTAGCTTAGTTACAGATTAATTTCTCTGTATCACACAATCAATGTGTGAATG
Organism: Arvicola amphibius; assembly: GCF_903992535.2. Taxonomy (NCBI): domain Eukaryota; kingdom Metazoa; phylum Chordata; class Mammalia; order Rodentia; family Cricetidae; genus Arvicola; species Arvicola amphibius. The sequence continues at coordinate 23,430,422 of NC_052055.2, forward strand.
GTATTGTCTTAGCATTGTCTTAGTTTATTGCTGTGAAGAGTCACCATGACCAAGCCAACTGTTATAAACAAAAACATTTAATTGGGGCTGGCTTAGAGTTCAGAAGTTGAGTCCATTATTGTCATGATAGGAAGCCTGATGGCTTGCAGGCATACATGGTGTTGGAAAAGGAGCTGAAAGTTCTACATCTTGATCTGCAGACAGCATGAAGAGACTGTGACAAGTTAGCCAGGCTTGAGCATCTGAGACTTCAAAGGCCACCACCAGTGACATACTTCCTCCAACAAAGTCACACCTACTCCAGCACATCTCCCATGAGCTCATGGGGACCATTTTCTTTCAAGCCACCTCAGGCATCTTCAGTAATAGGGTCTTATTTTCTGATTCAGAGCATAGATAAATGAAGTGAAAGTGTTTAAGAGCAGAGATGAGTAATGGGGAGGGGGATGGGTATCATTGACCAAAATAAAGGGAATTTGAAAAAGTCATATGGAAACCTTCCATCTGTAACTCAAGTAAAAAGATATGTGTGTGTGTGTGTGTGTGTGTGTGTGTGTGTGTGAAGGGAAATACTGTGCTTGGGTAGAAAAAGATGCTTCTAGAAGCTGTGACTTATTAAAGAGAAAAACCTAGTGCCAGGGACAGGGTACCCCCTTATGTGTTGTTAGTCAGGAAGGCCCTAGAGGCCTTCCAAATAATACAGGTACTTGTAATTTATTTTTACTTTATTTTATAAATTTCAACTTAGTGATTTGCATTTGTAAAATGTTAGGTCTGGAGCTTAACCAGGCTAGAAGTCCACACATCTTAATGAATTTATGTACAGTTAGAATTGCCATTCTGAAGTGGTGGATCTTCACTTTGCAGTTTTCATTTTTACTATCAAATATATTTTATACACTTATCCCTCACTCAAAATGAAAAATCCATGCCATGATTAGAAATAGAAAAACACTTAAATTTATATATTTTTTCATAATTCATGTCAGGTTCATTAGCAGCATTGAATCCTTCCTCATGCCTAATATTTAGCCTTTCTAATCTCTTTCTACACGTTCTATATGCACAGTCTTAACAAGTTCCCTAACTTGGGGGCCCCACTGTTTGTTCTGATATGTGATACCTCAAGGTACTGTTAGTTTAAGACATCCGGAGTTCCTGATATACATTACCCTGCTGATTTATAGCTCTCCTCTGTATAAGCACTTCACATTTTCGCCCTACTTTAGTGTTTCCTCAATTTATTCTCAGTCGTTCCCAAATTCAGACAGCTCTTTTGCTTTGTTTGCTTTCTTACTGCTCTATTCTATTTTGTCTTTAGAATTCACAGCTTGATTTCAAGCAAGAGCACAGGTAATAGCATCCTTATAGTCAAACATGTAAATACACATCTTTATACAGTTGAAAATAAAATTACGTAGTTTCTTGTCCTTGACACAGGGATAGAAAGAATAAAACATATACCATTGTCAGATAGGATATATGTCACTATAAAGTTTGCAAATTCTTCAGTCCGGTTTGACTAGCCTGGTTAAACGCATTTGGAGTAAAAATTTAAAACATAAGTGCTTCAATCAAAACAGAATTTTATATTTCACTTTCTCCCTAGCTCTGTAGGACAAAAGCCCAATGTCATGACTGAGACAGTTCTCTTCCATTTATTCTTTCCAATCAATTGTTTGATTAGAATTTTCCTTATCTCTTAAATCTCCTAGCCCTGCTCTCACTCTCTTTCCACAGACTACAGTCATGCCGAGTCACTAACATCTTTCTCCTAAGGTTCAGTCAAAGCCATGCCACTGAAGAGCTGCCCGCTCAGTCTCCACTTGGTACTCAAATCACTGAGGTCATAGTGATCTCAGAGAAATGACTCACAGGTCCTCATGAAAAGACTATAATCCTTCCCATGGTCTACAGAATCCTCTGTAGTCTTAACTCTGAGTTTTTTGGTTCCAAACTATGCTAATCCTTTTTTGTCACTGCTGTGTTGCAAGCCCTCAGCCAGTGTGACCTTTACTCACTGACTTGCCTGGAATTAGTGAGTCCCTGGCAACTCTATCCTTCATATGGTTAGTATTCAAGGCCATGACTTGGTACAGCCAGGAGTCTGGCCCTGGTGAAATCGTAAGACGTTTTCAGAGATTATTTAATTCTTATTTCTATGTATCACACACTGTATGACTTATTCCGGGTGACTTTTGAGTTCCTAAGGGCCTGTCAGTTTGTTCATCATAAATTAATTTAACAAAATAATAAATAAAATATTCATTATATTGTTTTGAAATAATATAGGTTCAATCACATTAGTTTAGCCCCCCCCCCCACACACACTCATTTATTGTGTGACAAATTATTGGTGACAATTTGGTAAAGGCAAAAAGTTTGTACAAAATCTAACATACAATAAAATGCATTATCTTTACACAAATTCTATATATATGTAGAAAAATTATATATATAAAAATGTACATGTGTGTTTGTGTGTGTGTGTGTGTGTGTGAATTTGTATAGGATCTTGCTATGTAGCCCTGACTGACATAAAACTCACTATGTAGACAAGGCTGGCCTTGAATCCACAGTCATATACCTGTTCCTGCTACAACTAATCTAAATATAAATATTACTTCAAAGTTAAATTTTATATTTTAAAAACAATTTTAGTAGAAGGGCATCAGCAGGTATGGGGGGAATAAGAGCAGATAATAGAGAGGAACATGTTATCAGAATACATTGTATACAAGTTAGAAACTGTAAAAACATATTTCCAACAAATCCATGAACTCTCAAATAAATCACAGAAAGAACTAATCATGAATTTCTTATGAGAATATTTCTTATTTCTAATCTAGAAAATTTCTTAATGAAATGTTCTAATTAGTTTTAGTTGTCAGCTTTATATAGCCTAGAGAGAACGTTTCCATTTATGCATTTTCTAGCTCAGATTGGCCTGTGAGCATGATTTAGGGATTATCCTGGTTACTAACTGGTACAGAGGGACCCAGCCACTGTGGACAGCACCATTCTTACACATGCAGTCCTGGGATATGTATGAAATCTTGCTAAGCATTAGCCTGTTAATGAGTGAGCCAGAGAGCAACACACCAGGTAGCTTTCTATAAGGTTTCTAACTTGAGTTCCCAACATGACTTCCTTCAATGATAGACTATGACATGAAGCAAACAAATGGGAAATGTTGTTAATAATGTCACTGTTAGTGTTTATCTTTTTTAAAATATCTATTTTTTAAAAGTCTTATAGAAGTTTTCTGTGAAGGTAATGTAAAATTGAGTAGACTAAAAATTGTATCATTGAAAAATAAAGCCAAAAAATAAATTCCTTGAGGATTGGGGTCTTCTACTGAAGAGTCTTTCACTCCCAAACTTATCCCAAGTGAGGCCCAAGGAGAGGTTGACAAAGAACTGGCCACCCTGGTGCCCCACTCTCTAAGGAAGTGTCATAGACATGAATCTTGGCCATGAGACAATTTTTTGTCAAAAGTACTTGCTTCCCATGTCACATTATATAACATATTTTCCAGTGCAAATCTTCTTGAACTCCCTCTTCTTGTCCTCTCTTTGCCTCTTAAAGATGTCCCAACACTCTGGGCCCCTTCAGTCATTGTCTTGACTATAGCAGTCAATCCATAGTTTCAATGTGAACTTGAACCAATTACGCCAGATTTGGTTAGTTCATTTCTAATTTTTGCAATAATCTTTGTGCAATTGTTCTTCAAGTTACAAAAGCTTGACCCAGAGTTTTACTGGATTCCTCTTCCATAGTACGCACAATGTGACATCGCCGGGCTATCTCTGTTCTCAGAGAAGGAGCTCATCACAAACTGTAAAATTACAGGATCTGCCACTCGCACTGAACAGATTTGAGAATAAATCATCTATGGGTTATGCTTTTTGGCTAAGAGGAGTTTGCTTTTTAATTTCCAAGTTCAAGTATACAATTTCACAACGTTCAATTGTATTATGAATCCTTTTATCTAAATTTGAATTTAAGATATTAAGTGCTATTCAATTCATTTTTTCCCTTTTCTGAGATAGGATTTTGTGTGTGTGTGTGTGTGTGTGTGTGTGTTCAACAGTCCTGGCTATTTTAAAACTCAATCTGTAGACCAGGTTTGCCTCAAACTCACAGAGATCTGCTTGCCTCTGCCCTCCAGAGTGCTGGGATTAAAGGCGTGTGCCACCACTGCCTGGAGTACCACTCAATCTTAAGGAGGATATAATTTGTTCCTAAAAGTTTAAGAACTTGTCCTATTCTTGCTTATTTAATTTCCTAGCACTGACCGCTGAATATGAAAATAATATATACTACACTTCACGTGTCTTTAAAATCAGTTAAATGAAGACACCTATAACAACAGAATTAGATGTAAACTATAACACAAATTCAAATTATGCTTTTTTTTCTTGATAATTTTATTACTGCCTTTTTAGAAGTTTTTCTTCTCAATTGATAATAAGGTCCAAAGCCCCTTTTATGTGAAAGCAGTGTGGGTGTACAGGAAGTTGACAGAGATGAAAGATACTGGTGTCTTCTTGATGGAGAGCCTGTTGCCCCAGTCTCTTCACTGAAAAGAACCTTAAGACTTTTAGGCAAATAGCTGAATCTAGAGGCTTTTAGGTTTTGTTTTCCTCTTCATTAGCTGCTTTCTCTGCTCTAGAGTACGTATTTATAAATTTTTATTGAGTCTAATTACCAAAAGTCAAAAACAAAAATTATAGGTAATGGTAAGGTGTATTTTCATTCCTCTCCCTCCTCCTCCTCCTTTCTCTATTTCTCTTCCTTTCTCAAAGACATGAAGATGCAATTAGGCAGAAACACGGAGACAGGGGAAAACCCATCTCTGAAGTTATAGTGGTAGAAAGATGTGGGTTAAATGAAGCTGCAATGAGAAAGAAATATGGAGTGACAGAAAATATTACACATGCTGCAAAAATTAGTCACCAAGTTAACTGGTGTTCTATTCAATTAAACAACATAATTATGTCCCATGCTATTTTACGGGGGAGCAGGTCTAAGCAGGAATCCGTGTAACTATGGTGCTGGTCTATAGGTAACTGATAAATGTTCCCAGAGCTAAAACCTTGTCTGAATCCCAAGAGCATTGAACCGGCTCAGATTTCTTCAGTTAGAGTTACTCAGTGATTTCTCAAATCTGTATAAAGTAACAAAAATAAATAATTTGCTGATATTGTCAACTTGTATCCTATTAAACACTTTCATGTGGCAAAACATTGCTGTAGGCACTTTGTGGGTATACTTATTTTCTCTACTTCCTTTTTTCTGCTCTACTTCCTGCTTCTCCTTCCTCAGCAGCCTGTGTATCACTTTCTGTCACCACGTAAGCTAACCAGCAGGAAGAGAGTTTCTTGGTCAGTCAAGGTTTATTTCTCTGAAAACTATATCTGAAATAAGGGGTCTTACAATCTAGTTATGGTGGGCAGTCAAGGACAATGGCATTCGCCTGTCTTGTTTGGGTGCCTCAGAGATTTTCAGATACCTGGCACTGAGATTTTCATTTACTAACCCATGTCTTCTGAGGGCAGCATGGTTCAACCATGCAGGACACTCTTGCTCCAGTTTGACAAATTGGATCCTGAATAAGTGAAGTGATTTGTATTACTAATGTGAAAGCTACCTTTCTAAAATTATGCCTCCATTTATATATTCCACATTCTCATATCTACACCCTCGCCAAGTATCTGTAGGAAAAGACAGGATCAATTTATAGGTCCACATTATGAGGGCACATCACAGAATCATAGTTCAGACTGACTGAAGTGTATTGTGCATCATGGAAAAACATGGATGCATTACAGAAGATTGCCAACCTGAACTGTTCTCTATTAGTACATTAAATATGGGTTTGAAATGTCTCATTTTCTTCTGATTCAGAGAGTTCAATGAGAAATACCTAGGTTTTACCTAGGATTGTCCCTGTCCTTCTTCCTGATGAGGAATGGGAGCCTTCATCATTTCTATGTGGTAGGCATCGGCTCATGCTGATTATTAAGGAAATATATGGCTTCCCTGCAAGAGTTAGAGCAAGAAGCATTAGGGTTAGAGAACTCCGTGTCTATAGATGTGAACTCAAATTAAATCCAGGAGGCCCAGAACAGACTGACAGTTTCCCTCTAACGCAGACACTTATAGGACTGTGTGGAATCTGCTCAATTTATTTCAAAACGGGTATTTATTTCAAAGATAGTTTCATTGATTACCCCATAACAGTTATTGTAATTCCTTTTGGCTGTTCTACAAATCCATAAAAGTGCCGGTGGTAAAGACTTTTGTTATAGTCATCCACGATCTGAAATTGCTGATACAGCCTCCAGTCTCTACTCCATTTTGGGCATGTGGAATTATTCTAAGGCTTTGTTTGCTTTATGCCAAGAGAAGACAACTGTTGCATGTAATCAGATTCTTCATTTCATTGCAGTTCCCCATGTATGCTATAGACTGTCTCGTAAGAAATAATTTAATAATGATTGTCAGGAGCCATTCTAAAGTCTTGCTAATTCACTGGTTCATCCCTGTCCTCATTAGGTTTTATTGTCAGCTTGATACAACATAGAGACACCTGGGAACAGTGAACCTCAATTAAAGAATTGCTTCAATCAGATTGGTCAATAGTTTTGTCTGTGGAAGATTGTCTTAGTTGATAATTGGTAGGGGAGGGCCCAGAATACCGTGGGCAGAACCATCCGTAGGCAGGTGGGAAAGCTAGAGATTAAGCCATTAAGTGGTATTTCTCTATGGCTTCAGTTCCTGCCTTGACTTCCCTGAGTTATGGACTATGCCCTAGAATTATAAAACAAATAAATCTTTTCTTCCTCTGCATTGCTTTTTGTCGGCCTGTCTTATATCACAGCAGAAAGGAAAAAAAAAGAAAAAAGAAAAAGAAAAGCTAGAACACACTCCAAGTCTTCTCTCTGAAATTTAAGGGCAGCATTGTACATAAACACAACTTTCTGAACTTTCGCTGATCATGCATCATCTGATAATTTGAATAAAAAGGGCCAAGTGTTCCTCACATGTACTAAGTAAACAAACTATGGAAAGAGTGATTATTTATCGCAGCTTTCTTAAGAAGGACTTTCCATGGAAGTGTTCTGTGGAGCATATTTAGATGTACCTTAACTAGCATTTGAAATCTGAACTCCAATGTGACGACAATTTACTGGGGTTATTTAAACTTTCAAGGCCAGTACGTGCCCATTCTTTTCATCAAGGAGCAATCTTGGGGTGCTTTGTTAAGTTCTGTTTTAACTATAATATTCAGTGATCCCTGTCTTAGGAATTAAAAACCATTTCTTTTGATTTTTTTTTTCCTGGAAGGTCCACCTTGCCTGGCACCACTCCTCAGCCAGCACAGACTAGGGTAGGCTTACAATAGCCCAGAGTTCAAAGGCACTGTCAGGTCACAGAGCTCAACCCCTGTGGGCATACCTAAAACCTTCTACAACATCTCCACCAAGTGGCCAAGCAGTCTGAATTCTGCAGGTAGGATCACAACGATTGGTCCTCATCACATCCATTCCAGGCCAATCAGCATTTTCTCTAAATGTGAAAAATGTGGCGTTTATGAAGTTCTTTTTTTAGTTGTTCCCAAAGGTGTTGTCTCTCTTGCTCCACAAGAACACCAAAATTCTACCATTGATGATTTAAGCATTGTTTTTAAATAAAGCGTCTCTTCATAAACCAAAACCCCTTAGTTCTAGAACAAGCAAGCCAGCTCTTTAGAGCATCTTTGTTCTGAGTGTACCCCTGGTTTTGATCACTATCTTCTTAATTTGACACAGACTATCAACTTCCATTTTATTGGCTCTTGGGATCTGTTAAGTGTCCTAAGCAATTTGTGATTATACAATTTTGAAGCTGGATTTCAGAGAAAAAAGAATCTGCCACGAGACTGACACAGTAAGTAATCTGTCAAAAAATACAAACCCTTAGCAATGATAGGAGCAGAAGAGTCATTTCTGTTTGATATTTGAGCCTCGACTTCAAATCATTGTCTTCAGTATTGTGCTAAGTCTTTCCCATGTGTTGTGTAAGTCAGTTTTAGGAGACTGATGTCTTGGGAAATCAAATAGCTTTTCATGTTCAAAAGTCCAGTCATACCTCGATAGAAGGAAAGATTCTGGAAATATTCTATGATAAAAAATAAAACTCTTAACAAATAATTGAAAAGAGTAAGAAATCTGGTTGCCTAATTACTTTTCAAGAGAAACTACTTTTGGAATTTCTATAGAGAGTCAACTTCCAGAGTGGGACTACCAGACAGAAATGCCATAGAATGAAATGACAAAGGGATTCTGTGTCCCTCTGGGGGAATGAGGATGAGCTATTTGTGTATATGTATGGTTTGTATTCCTCCTAGGCTAGTTCCATCCATTTATAAGGGCTTTAGACAGTGTTTGTTTTTAGGTCATTGAATGACACTTATTAGGTCTAGGCAGGCATTATCAGTGAGGAGTTTGTAGCAGCTTTAGTTTCTGGATAAATTGACTTCTGCACATACCTTTTGCTTTGACTGAGCCTCACCTGCTTCTCTTCTTGGAGTATATTCACACAATAGCTATCATTTGAAACATCTGTCCCACATCACGTACCACAAAGCCACATACTCCAGCAATAACCACTGCTGGCTCTGACAGGTCTATGGCCTTGAAAACACCAGGTTGTGAGGGGGAACCATTTTGCTCAATATAGTTAGCAAAGTGGGTAAACTTTACCGTTATTGCTCCTGAAGCAGTCCCAAGGAAGCAAAGAGGGAGTGATGAGCCCTGTCAGGTCATCCTCGGAGCAAGATTGTAAAGGTCAGAGTAGGAGAAAGGCTGGGCTGGTGAAACCTTTTCTGACTGTGAGCTCTCCCTCTGTAGACTAGCAAACGGTCCTTTCTCATTTCTAAGCAGTTTTTTGGACCCAACCATAGCCCAGAATGCATCGCAACCTGAATTCTCCTCCAGACTTATATCCTTAAATGATCACTGACAGAAGACATAAATTTGTGAAACGGTAGGTGAAACTCAAGAGAGCAGGTCACATAGATTGACAGCCACTGACTTTGCTTACTTATAGTCTCTCCCATATACCCAAGGACCCAAGGCCATCCAATGAACTCCTTAAGAAACCACCTTTAGAGAAAGGATTACAAAACACATGAACATATGATATGACAATAGAAGGAGGGATTGTAGGGGCTAAACTTTAACCAAAGATAGAGGAAGGGGTAAGGGAAAAGAAAAGGGTGGGGTGGGTTAAGAAAACACTGAATATATCTGAAAAACCTCTACCAAAACCCAGTATTTTATAAACTAATTATAATATAATTTAAGAAGCAGTTTATACACATCTACTTGCATGGGCATAATGACTCCCCAAGAAGACATGTCTTACTAAATTAAAAACTCAGTACAAGTCTGGGATGCTTCACTGTGAGTTTTCAGTCAGGAAGATCCCAGAGGTCTCTCTGAACAGTACAAACCATTACCATTGCTCTTGGTTACCCACCAGAACTTGATAGGAAGATCCTATTGCTGAGAATACAATACACTTTGGTCGTAGAACATAGAGAAAGAAATCTTGAACTGACAGGAGTCCTTCCTACTTAATGGCTAGCTTGTGGAGAGCTAGAAGGTGATATGCAGGTCACTGTGGGAGAAAAGACATCAATAATAGTCCTGCAGCCAACCCTTCTTGCTACAATATAGACCTGCCAGGCAAGTTGTGCCTGTTGGTACAATATCAGCAGTAAGGACACAGGGGTAATGCACAGTATTTGGATTGGATTTGAGTCTTCCACACCAATAAATTCATGCCTGGTAATGTAAATTTGGTCAAGAGCCTATGACTCAGGAGGTCACAGAAGGCAGAACCAATGACTGTCTTTTTGCCAAACCACATGTTGTCAAATTGTCGTCTAAATACTTATTCCCATAGATTACTGTGGCCCTCACCCTTGGCCAGAGGAGCTTTGCTCTGCAGAAAACAGTGGTCAAAATAGAGACTCAACTCATAAAAGTGTTGAGAGTAGATTTCTATTGAAATCCCACTAATATACGCAAGGATAGAAGCCTGGACTTGGGGGTTGTTTGGACATGTGCTCCCATCTACTGGGGAGGCTGAGACAAGAGAATAACAAGTGTGAGGCCAACCTGAGTTAACTTTATCAAGATGACAAGTTAACAGTTTTCAAAGGAAGTGCAGGATGTAATTCATTGGTAAAGTGTTTACCTAATATACAAATAGAAGAAGCCCCTGTGAGTGTGTACACACACGCATGCACGCACACGCACACACAGACACACACAGACACACACACACACACACACACACACACACACACACTCATAGGATCTGGAAATGCAATTCATGTCTGTTCCGGGGCTTGAAGTTCTCCTATGACTAGAGGCTTACCAATAAAAGCTCTCTAAAATTAGGTGAAGACTAGATATTTTTATCATTAACCTGAATTTTGCTAATGCCCCAAATGGACTGTCTTTATAAAACTGGAGTTGGAGAGAGAGCAAGGGGAAGCCCCAAGCAGTATGTGAATGACAAGGAAGGGGTGTGGTTGCTGGGTAGCAGGGCACTTTTCACCAAGAAAGGCAAGAGAGAAAGAGTGCAGGCGATCCTTCTTGTGGAAACAGAGTATTCTCTGTGGTGAGTCACCTGCCTGGGGTTCCCCCAAGTCATGAGCACCCAGGAAGAGTTACAAGCTACTGAATACAAGGACCATATTGGGGGTGTGGACCTGAAGTTCATCTGAGTCTTACTTACTGTTACTACTTGCTCATTCGAGGAGAGATCTTAAGTTCCATAAGGTTATTTCCTCTTTGAACCTATTGCCTCTTTATTCCTTGAGATGGTGTGTGCACACATGTGTGTGTGTGCACGCACATGTGTATGCATTTGCAGAGGATTTATTTACATTGGTGACTTTATTCCAGTGTGTTTGACTATGCACTAATGAATGAGGAACAGAAAACCAGACTGAGAGAAAGCAAATGAGATGGAGTTTGCAGACCCTCAGTCAGATAATTCTTCCTTCTGGATGTCAGGCAATATACCTGGACCTGGAAACACACAGATTAATGACGTCTATTGACAGGCATCTGTGGTCTAGACAGAGTGATATACAGTTTAAAGCATACTAGGAAAATAGTATGGCATATTCTTCGGCATAAGGAAAGCAAGGTGTTAAGCATTCTTGACCTGTTGTAAAAGGAGACTATTAGGTAGCCTGCCAGAAGCCACAAGTGGCAATCCCCTGTCTGGCCTCCTTTAGGCCTCTTCCTGGGTACCGCCAGCCTAGCTGTCAGGGTGGGCATGTGTAGACTTTTGTCTTACTGCTTCCTTCATGTAAATTTACATCTCCTCTTGATAAGTAAGTATCTAGCAAACAAAACCCATTAAGGAAGTAGATCAAGATATATTCCTAAAGAAACAGAAAGAGACAATTTAATTAGCGAGATACTAAAATTGTGACTTTCCTCTGTTTGCTTCTTCAAAAGTGCTTGCAGAGGCCCATGGTGTTGGTGATGACAATGATAGCCACCACAGGATGAAAACCAGTAAGAATAACAGGCATCTTCAGAGCTCCCGATGTCTGAAAATTTTGCATGCATTTTTGTGAGACAGTGCTATTGTTCCAGTTTTCCAGATAAAGAAACAGGGATACTTATTTGCTTAAGATTTTACAGATTACCAAAATGAAGGCCTCTGTTCAAATCTAAGACTGCCTGACTGTAAAGAGGGAACAAAAACAGTACCCTGTGGAGTGACTATCAAGGCTTACAAACCATTTCACCCCTTAGATGCCAATAACTTGTCAGTGTTCATAGCCTAATCTCTTTGACAGGTGCTTTCCAGTCCATCCATCTTTTCTATAACTGGGGTGCCAGCTGAAATATCAGTTAGCCACTTCAAGTAATAGATAATATTCAGAACTGCAAAACATCTTTTCCTACTCTCTAGCTTCGTACGTGCAAGTGAGTCATATTGAAGATGCTATGTGGAGGAGACTCAATTACCCAGCTCAAGAAAAGTGGGTGAATGGCTTTGCCACCTCCCTCTCTTTGATGCCACACTCCATCCTCTTTGTGGAAACTTTTCTGGATATATCATCCTGACCGCCATTTCTTGACATCTACTCTGATGGTCCCGCCAAGAAGGAGGGTTATCTAGAACTTGAAAATGATTAAAACAGAGAATTTGGGGCTCTTGCGGAGGCTTTTCTTAAAGTGCTATATATAGTTGTTGCTTTTATGTTCATTTCTACACAGAAATACAACTTCCTGCTTTCTCTGAAAAAATATGTGTTAGAGCTTGCAAGCCGGGGCCAGTCACTAAAAATACTTGTACCCAGATCAGCCTGTGTGGCCCTGTTAGAAGGTCTTGACTATGAAATGAAATCTTCTCTGTCTTAACATGTCCCTGTATTAGTCTTCACCTCAATTTTCTATCCCCACAGACGTCTATGTTCTATACCTGAATTACTGTTTTAATAAGGTATTCAATATAGATTAGTCTCTGACCTCGCCATGAATCTCATTCAGTGATTTTCCAACACTTAGTGCCGATGTTAGCATTGTCTTGAACACCAAGGAAAGAGCACCCCTGCCAGTATTGTACTAGAGCCCTATGATCTTGGTGAACTTACTCTTGATTTTTAATTTTTACATAGGTCTTGGGAAGCTGGTAAATAATGGAAGTATCGATAGTATCAATAGTGAGTCTTTTATTAGTAACGAGTCAGAGTTAATTGAGCATCAGCAAAATTTATTTTCTGTCTTTACTATGAGTGCCTAGTAAATATTTATTCCTACAAATGCAAAAGAGTCACTTCCTCTTGTATTTCTCCCTCAGAATATGTTATTTTCACAGGTGACCATTAAGGGCTTAAAACTGCTAAACTGCTTTTGAATTTTTTTTAAAAAAAATTAGTTCTTGGTAAGGCTAACTTTGAACAATTAGATAAAGTGTGGCATCAAATTTCACCACTGTAAAGTCACTCACTGCTCCTCCAATTGCATTTAATAAATTATCAATGAGAAAGCATTTCTGTAGTTGGAATGAACTGATACCAGGTGACTCCACCTGAGATGTGATGACAGCACTTGGTGTTGTTTGTGTCAAAAAGTGCATAAATGATATCATATCATTAGGACATATGAGGCGAACGGTCGTTGAAGAGCTGTACACAGAACTAGTTGTGATTCTTTAAAAGTGTCAATGTTGGGTGCTAAGATGAATCAGTGGGTAATGTATTTGCTGTGTAAGTTTAAGGATGTGCATTCAGATCTCTAGCACCTATATACCAAGTGGGGAGCAGTGGTGCTCATCTGTCACCCCAGCACTGGAGAGCAAAGACAGACAGATCCTAAGTGTGCTCTGGCCAAGTGCTCTAGCTGAAACAGTGGACTCCATGTTCAGTGAGACAACAATTAAATAAAAAAGTGAAGAGAAACAGAGGAAGACACCAGTAGTCAATCTCTGACTTCCCCTACACATATACAAGCATGAGCAAGCAGTGCACATATATAAATGCAACACAGACACACACACACACACACACACACACACACACACACACACACACACACAGTTATAATGATAGAGAAAACAAGAGGGACCAGAGACCATTCCCATGTAAAAACATTAGGAAACATAGCATCACAATGTAATATGTGGTCTTGAGTTAGATCCTACACCATGAAAAACTGTTCTTATAAGATAGTATTTGGGGCCAGTCATGGTAGCTTATGCATCTAATCCTACCACTTGGGAGGTAGAGACAAGTGGATCTCTGACTTTGCAGCCGTCTACAAAGTGAGCCAGGCCAATCAAGGGTACACAATCAACCCCTCAAAAAAGGAAACAAAAAAAAGATATTATTGGGACAGTTAGTGAAATTTGGATATGATCTGTGGGTCGATTACAAGTGTTGTGTTGTTGTTAAATGTATTGTTTTCCATGAAGTCTCAATGACGTGGCAGTGGATGTCTTTCTAATTACACAGGTGTTCTTGCTCTTAGGGAATGATGGTGTAGGGTTTAGGCAGCTGACCACCTCTACTTTGATGAGAGACAGAAGGGCAGAAAAGAGAGAGTGAAGGAGTGAAAGAGAGCCGGGAAAGGAGAGAGTGAAAGAAAAAGAGATAGAGAGAAGGGGGTGAAAAGGAGAGAAGGAAGTGTCATTGTAGAGCACACATGTACCTCAGTAATTGAGAAGCTATGGGAAATATAATCCTGAACACAAGGTCTTTCTGAAAAACAAAAGAGAGAAAATATGAGATAAAGGAAAAATGTCTGAGACAAATGTTAAGAACTAGAATGCATGTTAACAGCATATATGGTTTTTTTTAAAACGTAATTCTTCCAAACTTTTTGAGTATAAGATTATTTTAAGTATAAAAATTGGAGCCAACAAGTAAGAAACCAATACTCCAGGAAAGAGAAGCTAAAATGAAAAATCATCTTGTTACATTTTCAAGAGCTCAAGGGAATTTAGAGTTTTTCTTTTCCATGACTTTCCTTGGCTGAGGCTATGGCTTAATTGCTATGGTAATCCTCTCATGTTCCACACAGTTATAGCTTCTTTGACACAGATGGTGACTGAGGTAGGGCACGAATCCAGAGAAGAATCAAGCAGGTATTTTTAGCTTCTTCACATAGTTTTGACACATTCCTAACAAGACCCATCATCGAGTAATTGAGACTCGGTGAACGTTTATTATGTTCCAACTGTCTTTCTAGGTTCTGAAACAAAGATGTGAATAATGTATTTCCACCCAAGAAATGTAGAGTTAAGTTTGAGAGATGTTCTTGCCATGAGTCACCACAGCTCAGAAAGGCAAGTATTGTAATTGAGATAGACATAGATGCTACCAAGGAAGGAAGAGTGGACAGAGTTAATTTCATTTTTGTAAGGAGATTGCTTTGCTGTGTGATTCTAACTACAGGAGAAGACAGTGGCTTTTAGACTGAGGAAACTGTGGTCGTCTAAACCATCACAGTCCATGTGGATAAAGGAAATTGGCGGGTGCTGATGCATTTGAGAACATGCAGAGAATGCCAAAGAGAAAATAGGAGGAAGCGCTTCCACCAAAGAATTTTGTATTTTATCTCATTGTAGGTGGGTAACCAGATATCAGAAGGGCTTCAAAGCTTCCAGTCGAGAGTTCTCAGTCATCATTGCCTAATGCTGAGATTTAGAGGGCCAAGGTACCTCTGTGGGAACCACAAATTACAGCCACAGCAACGCTCCTATTAAGTTTGCTTAGCTCTCTATTGAAGAAGAGCACATTTTCTTTCCATACACTTTTTGACCTAAGATTCTACTTTAGATTTTTGCTCCCCCAAATTGTGGCTAGGTCTGGACAGACAGTTAAACAATTAAGAGTACATATTTTTGTAGCAGAATGCCCCAGCACTATGTTGGGTGCCTAGCAAATGCCTGCAACTCTAGTTCCAGGAGATCAGATGCCATCTTTTGGATTCTTTAGACATTTGCATTCATACATGCACATAAACTGCCCTATATACCAAATTATATATAAAATACAATAAAATAAATCCTTGCAATAATGTACCTCTTCACCCATATCTGAATCTTAATTCTGTTCTTTTGAACTTCATGAGCAATGAAGGAGTTTTTTTTTTCCTTATGTAATTATAAAACCCCATTCCCTCAGAACTGATTAATGAGGTTAAAGTTTCCCCCAATTCTATAATACTATGCCTAAACTAACCCTCTCTTTTCCCCCTTATTTCTCTCTCTCTCTCTCTCTCTCTCTCTCTCTCTCTCTCTCTCTCTCTCTCTCTCTCACTCTCTCTCACTCTCTCACACACACACACACACACACACACATTCATCCCCTCCTTTCTTTCACCCCTCCCTCCCTTTTCCCCTAATTTCCTTCCTTCCTTCACCTCTCTCAGGGGCCCTGCTTGCATGTGCATTAGACTAGTCCAACACTCTAGCACGGGACTAAATTCCCAGCTATAGCCCTTACACATTGACTGTCTTCCTGGATGCTTTGGCTGTCATCTCCTGCTGAGTTCCTACAAGAGGAAATCTATTTGAGATCCTCAAATTATATATATATATATATATGTATATATATATATATACAGTTTTATTATTTTTGGAAATTCGACACATGCACACAGTATATTTTGATTCTATTCATGCCACTCCTCCTCCAACTTCTCCTAGATCCACTCTTCACATTCTACCTTTTGGAACTTCATGTCCTCACTTTCTTAAAAGCCAAAGATGTTGTGGAAGCTTGGAATGGGCAATATTTTACCTGTACACGATTTCACATATATTTGTAAGAAAGAAAACAGTGTAAGTGCTTGTTTCCCCAGCAGGGATCATGGTGAGCAGGGGTAGTCAGAATGGTTTCTTTTTAAAAGTAACTACCTTTATTTTCACTAGGTATTTTCTTCTTGAAAAAAGACTTTTGTGAGGAAAAGAAAAAGGACATGTAAATGATAAAGCAAGAGTTCTCCTGAGGAGAGATAATCTAATTATTGATTCATATATGTATGTATGCCATATAATGTAGGCCTAGAAATATTTACCTTACATGCTCAGATAGATGTTCAGCATTCATTAAAAATTGCTATATGCTCCTTGAAACTATCTGAACTTGATTTTAATACAAATCATTCAATACAAATTATGCATAAAGTAGATACACTATAATTCATCTTCATATTTCATTGTGAAAGACTCACTTACTGTCCTTAACAGGGCCAATGCTATTCAAAAATCAAAAGTTTCTCCTGAGACTTAAAGCAGTCTCTAAATTGTGAGATCCTGTAAAGTTGCAAAGTAAGTTATATGCATCTAACATACAATGTCATAGAGCAAATGTTCTCACCCCAAAGGTAGAAATGGGAGCATAACAAGGCTATACTGAACCAAAGAAGACAAATTTAGCAGAGCAAATATAAAATTCTGCAGTTTTCTGTCTCTCATGTGTGATTTATGATGAAATTGTCTGGTAGGGCAGCCTCCACCTCTTCAGCTTCGATACCCATTGCAGATATAGCCTCTCTTTTAGACCAGTCCACTCCCTGTTTGCAGCTTTCTTATGCTGATAATTCATCGTTTTGCTGTCTCCAACACTTTGTATTCCACAAATATTTTAAGCTTCACCCTCATAACAATTCACAATGGCACTGGGCATCTTCCTTGTAGCTATTCTGACCCTACCATGGCCTTAGTGGCTCTCAGTAATCTGGGCATAAAGATCTCTGAATCCCTACTCTTTTTTTTTTTTTTTTTTTTTTTTTTTTGGTTTTTCGAGACAGGGTTTCCCTGTAGTTTCTAGAGCCTGTCCTGGAACTAGCTCTTGTAGCCCAGGCTGGCCTCGAACTCAGAGATCCGCCTGCCTCTGCCTCCCGAGTGCTGGGATTAAAGGCGTGCGCCACCACCGCCCGGCTTGAATCCCTACTCTTGCATTACAAACCATGTAATGTACCATGTCAGCATTGTTTATAAGCTCTGCTGAGATGTTGCCTGGCTGGACCTTAGGTTTGTTTAACTATTTATTTAGTCCAGGATCCCAGTATGTGGAATGGGCCTCCCACATTAAGATATATTTTTTTATTCACTTACCATTTTCTAAAACATTTCATAGATATACACAGAGGTGTGTTTCCATGGTGATTTTTAATCCTATCAGATTAACAATGAAGATTAACAGCACATATATAATATTTCATTGATAGGTGGACTAAGACAGATATTATGTCATTATTTCATTGGGAAGAATAAGAGGCACAGAGTGGTAAAATATAAGAAATAACAAAAGCAGAACTAGCCTATTAGCGTAACAGTGCTATGATTTGTTGTTACAGAAGATGTCTTTTGTAAATGACACTACCTACATATTTCCTCATGCTAGTACACCCGAGTTCCTCACTCAAATCCCTATTTCCTTGATGTTGTAAAATGGATGCATCAGCAGCTTCATCTCCCAGATAGATACAGCTGAATTCACATTGATCCCCAGTGCCGTGATTTTCTGTATCATCTTTGTCTTTATTTGGATTGCCTCAATGAAATGTGACTAGACTCCCTGCTCCTTATTTTCTATTTTTCTATGATGAAGAAGAAGAGGCATCATTTGTACAAAGATAAAACTGACTTTGTCACACTAACACACAGAACCCTTCAGTGACTTCTTAGAACATGTGGAAAAAAACTGTCCTGATTTTATCCTGTCTAGAATAATGAATAACGTCAAAGCCATCAACTGTTGTGGATAAGGCTCTGTGTTCTAACTTACCTGAGAGCTGCACCTGTACCTGGGCCATGAGGAAGTTTAATTTTTTCTTTAATATTTTTTCTCCATTTTCCTGGCCTTTGCATTTGGGCTTGGATGAGTCTTCCTCGGGATTTTTCATGACTGGTTTCTAATGTCATTCATGTTCCAGACTATTAAGGCATTATTGCTTTGCCCCTCTGTCACTTACAATTATATATAATGAGCTAATTCATCAATATATTTATCTATTTTTAAGAATATAATGAAGAGGACCCTGGGGGAATGGGATGGAGGAAGGGTGGGTAGGGGAGCAGGGAAGAAGATATCTTAATTAAGGGAGCCATTTTAGGGTTAGCAAGAGACTTCACTCTAGAGGGGTTCCCATGTATCCATGGAGATGTCCCCAGCTAGTTCCTTGGGCAGCTGAAGAGCGGGAGCTGGAAATGGCCCTTTCCTATAGCCATACTGATGTATATCTTGCATATCACCATAGAAGCTTCATCTGGCGATGGATGGAGATAGAGACAGAGACCAACATTGGAGCACTGGGCTGAGCTCCCAAGGACCAAATGAGCTGAAGGAGGGAGAACATGAGCAAGGAAATCAGGACAGTGAGGGGTGCGCCAACTCACTGAGACGGTGGGGCTGTTCTAATGGGAGCTCACCAAGGCCAGCTCGACTGGGACTGAAAAAGCAAAAAAAAAAAAAAAGATCAAACCGGACTCTCTGACCGTGGAGGACAATGAGGGCTGACTGAGAAGCCAAGGACAATGGCACTGGGTTTTGATCCTACTGCACGTACTGGCTTTGGGGGAGCCTAGTCTGTTTAGATGCGCTCCTTCCTGGACCTGGATGGAGTGGGGAGGACCTTGGACTTCCTGCAGGCCAGAGAACCCTGACTGCTCCTTGGACTGGAAAGGGAGGGGGAGGGAAGTGGGGGTAGGGTAGTAGGAGGAAGGGGAGGGAAATGGGAGGTGAGAAGGAGGCAGAAATTTTTAATAATAATAATAATAAGAATATAATAAGGAACCTAGAATGTAGGCTTTTTGAGAGTAAGAACAGCACCTTCGATTAGGGCTGTATTGACCAACACTTTTAACTGTGCCCAACATTCATTATTGTTTAACAGGTATTTGTTGAGTGGAAGCCACCAATCTCATTTATTCACAAGCAGAGCATAGAAGGCTATGTTATAAATAATCTTAAAGCATTCTGAATTTAAATAAATTTAAAATACATATGAGTTTTGTAAAGACATGTGCCATGAATGTCTATCTTAAAGATACTTCATAAGTTAAAAAAGAAAAAACTTTAAAAACTATATCAAATGTATCAAATATCAAATATTGAGGATTAAATGTAAAATATTCAAGCTTGGGGATACATTTTCTAAAGGTTACCATTTCACTATTGAGTTTGAAAACGTCTCTGAGTTTTTCAAAGCCAAATAACCATAATATTTAATCAACTCAAATTTATAGTACTTAGTACTCACTGTGACAACCCATTCCATTCCTGGTCAGAAGAGTAAGCTATTCTGTACTCCAGAGAGTCATCTCTGTTGTTATGGGTAAGAAACATTCTTGACTCTGTGTGAAAGGGTCTGTGACCCTGTACGAAAAGGTTTGTATATTATGGAAAAAGGTCAAATAAATCCTACTTTGGGGAAGAAATGAAGAATACTTCATGTTTGTTTAAATTATGATGAAATTAAAACAATTGTCTTAAAAGGTTTTCGTGATAACAGTAGTTGGTTGTCCCCCAGGGTCATGACCTTTCTAGCCTCAGGTTCTTGCTATTCATAATGTATAGCAGTTGGAAGAAGGAAAGTGGGTTTTCTTTAATGGAGTGATACTGAGTTTACCAACCACACTCCAGGGCAGACCCCATGTGCAGTAGCAGTCAGATAACACAAACTGGATTTCAAAGCTTCTTTGTTTACTGAGAAAGAATGTAATGTTGATAAGAAAGGTAAGGCAAGATCTATGAAGAGTTTTAAGAGGAATATTTATATGACCAAAATACATGATATTCTCAGAGATTATATGAAAACATTATTTTAAAAGTTTCTTGAAATACAGTCAGTCATGCCTGTTTGCTGGCTTGGCATGTATGGTTGCTTTCTCTGCCATGGCAAAGTTGACTCTCTGTGATAGAAATGATATGAGTCAGAGAATTAATATAGTTACTATTTGACCTTTTACAGAAAAGAATGACAGGCCAATGTTATGGAGAATTCAAAGCAGACGGATGTTAACACCTTTGAGTCTAGCTTTCAAAATAGTTTACAAAAGATAGTTTACAAAATCACACAATGCTTTTGAGTTATAATTGTTCCTGTAAAAAGAACCCTAAATAAGACTCATGTTCATAGGCAATTCTTCATAATAATTAATAAAATGTACTTGTGTCTATATATATGTGTGTGTGTGTGTGTGTGTGTGTGTGTGTGTGTGTAACTTTTCTCATTAAAAATTTTAAAATACCCAAAAAGTGCAACTGAAGGAAGGAAAGATGTGTTATTTAGTTTGAGGAGATTCTGTCCACGATGCATGGGCATGATAGTAGGAGCATAACTGTGGCTACAGAACCTTGTTCGTATCAAATTGGATCAGAAAATAAGAGATGGGTATAGAAGATGGAATAAGCTGTATACCCCAATGCCTTCCCTGCTTCTTTCCCCGGACCTCACCTTCTAAAGGTCCTACATCCTCCCAAATAGTGCTGCTGTGGGATAATGCTCTTGTACACTGTGAAGATTTGCCACTCATGTAAGTTTAATAAAGTACAGAATGATCAGTAGCCAGGCAGGAAGTATAGATGGGGTAACCAGACTAAGAGAAATCTGAGAAGCAAAAAGGCAGAGTCACAATCATCACCCAGATGCAGAGGAAGCAAGATGAGAATGCCTTACTGTAAAGGTACCAAGCCATATGGCTAAATATAAACAAGAATTGTGGATTAATTTATGTTGTGAAAGCTAGTTAATAATAAGCCTGAGCTAATAGACCAAACAGTTTTTAATTAATATAAGCCTCTGTGTGTTTCTTTGGGACTGAATGACTTTGGAACCAGGCTGGACAATAACTTCTGTTTACACAGTGCCTGATGTGGAATTCCACTCTGTATGCTATTTATTACCATTGATTAATAAAGAAGCTCATTTGGCCTATGGCAGGGAAGAATATACGTAGGTAGGAAAACTAAATTAAATGCAGGGAGAAAGAAGACAGAATCATGCAGATGTCATGTAGCTGCCCAAGAAACAAGATGTAACAAACCATGAGTCTTGTGGTAAAATATAAAAAAAAAAATAGAAATGGGATAATTTAACATGTAAGACATAGTTAATAAGAAGCCTGAGATAATAGGCCAAAGAGTATGTAGTTAATAGTAAGCCTCAGAATGGTTATTTCATAAGTGGCTGCAGGAGCTAGTGATTGGGACCTAGTGGGTGGAGAGAAACCATTACAGGGGGATCACCAGAATGGAGAATATTTGTAGCTACAAATGCCTATAGTTGAAGTGTTTAAACACATGAGTGTCTGGGAATATTTTACTTGTCACTCATAATAGTTTTATATGTGTTTACATATAGTGGCCTATATGTACCAGCTAGTAAAATTAAATGTAAAAGTCATCCATGGATGACTATGTTCATTGTTGATCAACTATGGACAAAATAACAGAATAAAATGAAAGAATAAAATTTCATAACCTGTTTTTAGATAGATAATACCACTCTCACATATTGACTATGATGCCTGAAGTAGTGT
Organism: Arvicola amphibius; assembly: GCF_903992535.2. Lineage (NCBI taxonomy): Eukaryota > Metazoa > Chordata > Mammalia > Rodentia > Cricetidae > Arvicola > Arvicola amphibius. Next base: position 23,452,499 of record NC_052055.2, read on the forward strand.
ATTTATTTTCATAGACACTTTTCTAAGTACATTTGCATATGTGTGCTGTTTGTCTTTTGATTATGATTGTACATGTGACTCATTTTTATTATTGTGATCCTAGATTATTGTACTTAAGAAGTAAAAATTTTTTTCCAATCATTCTTTTATTTTTAGGGTTATAATATATCCACATTATTTTCCCATTTCCCTTTCATTCCAACAACCGCCCCCCCCCCATATACCTATCCTTATTTCTCTTTCAAATCCATGGCCTCTTTTCCATGCATTTATACATGCATATATAGATATACACATATATCCCTAAATACAGCCTGCTCATTCCTCATAATGCTAGCCATATGTAGTCCTATGCCAACTTTAATGGGTTATTTGAAACACATCTGCTCTCATTATTAAGATGACTGCTTTGATGAAATTCAGATAATTCTTCTGGCAATAGGGAAACTGTCCGATTCCACAGATCTCTCAGTGAAAGTGAATCCAGTTTTGTTACAGGTTTGAGAGCCAAACTGTTCTATAAGAAATGCAGTTCTGCTACCCTAGTTTTCACATCCCATCAAGGAACTATGAGTTCCTGTGAAGAAGGAAGACAGGAAGCCTGGTGGAAGGGTTACCGCACGGGAAGCAGGGTGCTTCCTCATCCTGTTAAACCCGCCTTGGAACCTTGTCAAGATACTGAACTTCTTGATCTCAAATTTCCTAACTTTGAAATTTAAAGGGTCAGTTAGGTTGGTCATCTTTGTACTTTGTGAGGCAGCGAATTCTTAGATCAAATAGAAATCTCGATTCAAACATAAAGGGAGAACTGAAGGGAGCGGAGCTGGTGTGGTTGAAGCCAGGCACTGTTGCACTATCCTTTGATCCCTAACAGGAGTTCCAAAGCCCTTTCTGAGAGCTGAGGGCTCTTCCAAACAGTTTGGGGAGAACATGCTGTTGGTTTTCCTTCTTTCTTCCAGGGTCCCCTTTTCCCCATTTCAGAGATCTCATGATTCTGTGTACTCATCACCAAATGCGTTGTAATTGCATGCACAGTAATATACCGGGTTTTAATAAAAATAATAATATTAATAGTAGGATGTGTTCTTTTAAATAATCATGTATTCCTGTTGCAGTAATATGCTTATTACTCATATGCTAGACAATTCCTGGGGACAAAGATGGAGACTTAGCGATTTCATCACTGCGCACTGATGATGGGAGACACTGAAACACAAAGAGAAGGTATTTGGATCATATGACTTACACATTCTTTCCTTTTTTTCTTTTGATTTTTTGAGACAGGGCTTTTCAGTAGCTATGGAACCAGTCCTGGAATTCGCTCTGTAGACCAGACTGGTCTCGAACTCAAAGAGATCTTCCTGCCTCTGCCTCCTGAGTGATGGGATAAAAGATGTACACCACCACCACCCGGCCGACTTACAGTCAATGTTCACCCCTACCTTCATGGTTATACTCAAGCTCTGTGAAGGATAACCCATTATCTTTACCTTATTTTCTGCAGTGTTTTAACTTGTTCTTATTAGGAGGAAAACACCCTATATATTTCCATACATTAATATACAAATAACTTCTTCTCTATGTCCTGTACCAACTGTCATTTCCATACAATATTGGTGATGGGCTATCAAAGAGTAAGGCTGATCCAATTGAATAATCAGGATTATAATCATCCAGCAGTATCCTGAGATGAAAGATCCCTCGACCAGATGTCTCATTCCAACATTAACTTCCGTCCTCACTGGTCCCCATTTACAAAATAGCTACATAATTTCTAAAGTATTTTCTCATGTTTCTCTAAGTCTATGATTAAAAGACTAAGAAATGCCATAATAAGGTTTTTCTTAAATTCTTTTAAAATTAATTATTGTAAATCACTACAATGTCTGCACCTATAAACTCGCAGTATTCTCCCAGTACAGTACAGCGTAGTTTCTCAAAAACTACACAACGACATAAGATGACCTCCTCTGATGGGGAACCATGTTAGTCAATTATCTTTAAGAGGTAGGTCTTAATTAAGGCATGGTTTTCTGGGACCCAGAGTGATAAAATGAGTGCACAGCCCGGTGCTCGCTCTCTCTGTGCCATCTTTCCCTGGGACACTGCTGTGCTTGGACTTCCTGTTTCCTATTTCATGAGTTTTCCCCTTATAATAAACAAAAATATAATTGTTTCATCCTTAGCTAATTTGATTATTTTCAACACCCCTCTGTACCTACCAAATACATCAGTGTTTTGGTATACATGTACTTTAGTTTTCTGTTATACTATGTAAGACTGAGTAACAAACAAAACAAGATGGAGATAGAGAAAAGGAAGAAGAAAGAAAGAAACCAGTGGTTACCTGAAAAGAACCGCCAAGTGAAACAACTGGCAGAGTTTTCCCTTGTGTCTGACATCAATGTGGGAGCATGGGAGTACTGTAGAAACATTTACATCAATCTAAGCAGATTATAGCAATCAGGGTTGCTTGAGGACAAGCAAGTGTAGCCCAGGGCTTCCCACACAGCCTCAGCATCAGCTCCACATCATACCTGAAATGTACCAGGAAATAAAATCAAAGGCCTTCACATATTTTCCAACTTGTTTAGGATATTCTGCACAGGAAGAAGCCCGTTGCTGGCTCATGACACACCCATTCTTGACACTTAAGATTCCTACAGAATTCCTTTTAAAGGAATATTTTTGAAGCAAACTCAACGTTTCACACTTTCCTCACTCCCTTTTCTCCTTTCAGTGGAGACACTGTTAAGTATCAGAAATCTTCTTCTGCCAGCTGATGAGCAGATGGTGTCTGTAAGGATCTTTGTTCTGCTCTCCAGTCCCTGCTGCTTTGTTAACAATAGAGCCTCTTTCCCAACGACCCATTATTTGCTTGGAATGCATTAGATATAAAAAATACTGGTGAACATCATTATTTTTGGTTATCATGTCCACGAAGTACTTACCAGTTATGCAATCTCAATCAACTCATTGACCATCGTTATTTTTTTCTATGAAATGGATATTGTTTTGAGGAAAGTCTTATCCAGTGTTTGACAAATATTAACCACTAAATCAATGTCAGTTGTCACTATCATTATTAATTTTAAGTATCAAGCATACCCAACCAAAAATTTAAAGGCATGGAGGTAGGACCTGCTTATTAACTTCATTAATTTTAGTTGAGGGTCTAGATATTCTATTACCAAGGGTGGTGTGGCATACACTAGGTTCTTTGTCTGAATTTGGGGTATCACATAATATTAGGCACATGAGAAAATTATTGACCTCCTCAAATTCTCAAACTTTCCCAGTCGCAGGGTTGAAAACCAGTAACCCAGTGATTATTGATAAGAATCAAGCTAATACATTTTTCGAGAAACTTAAGGTACAAGGCACTTTCATCTTTACTCTGTTTGGATTTAAATCATTTCCTTGAGATCTAACACTAATTTCACAGCACTACATGGTGAGAAAGATCATTTCAATACTGACTGTTACCATAGACCTTCTAGGGGCTTCTAACTGTTGGACCATTCTACTTTCTAAATTAATCATTCCTAATGAGATGGGTCTGCATTGGTGGTTTCATTGGCCAGTAAGAGGACAGTCCCTTACCAGGAGCTGCATACCCCCTTTGCTCACTTAGTCATTCTGCTCACAAGGATATAACATATTTGGTTTTGTAAGACCTTGGCCTTCGCTCTGATCAGGCCTCCAGTCAAAAAGTTCTTCCATTTCCTGTGGGTATTTCTTGAACTGAACAGCTGCTTTACCGTACTGACTTCAGTCTGTAAGCTTGCTGTCACAGGTTCAGACCACTTGCAGCCATCAGTGTGCAGACTGTCTGCTGTGATATGCTGGTGGGTTTTTGGTGGGGTGGTAATTGGGATCCCATGATGGCGGAGAAGAGTTCTCCCATTCTAGCTGCTTCCTCTTTTTCCTCTGTTCTCATATGCTTGCAGAGATTTCCGGGTATGTCTATCCTTTTGCTCCCCTCCCACTGCTTTCAGCTGTATGTGAATTCTTAGCAGTCGCTGTCCAGAAGGACTTCAGTGACACCTAATCCATCAATGCCATGCTTAGCAACACAACTTGCCTTCGCTCCTGCTCATGCCATCTGCCTTCTTGAGACAACCCTTTGAATTGCCTAATGCAATAATTTCCTGAACTAACTGTGCCTTTGGACACAGCCTTTCCCCACCATTGTACTTGACATCTAGACCTCTGAAATTTGAGTTTCCTCAGGGATATCTTGCAAATTTGATCATATTTTATGTGTTGGAGGATTCGTTAACATCTCAAAGTCTATGAATTTCAGGCTGATATTTCCAAATTAAATTATTTCTATAATCTATAAATCACTACCTGGATATCCAGTCACTGGTGTCTGGGTGTTTCATAGGTAGCTCCAAACTAACATTCCCAAATATTCTCTCCTCTATCAGTTATCAGCTACATCGCCAATGATTATCTAAACAACTTGCGTCTCCAACTACCCATCAATCACCTTAGACATCTCCTTCACCCTCAAGTGTATATCCAATTAAGAGTCAGATATCAGCATGACATCATTTATTTTCTAAATATGGCTACATGTTTAGAGCTTTTCAGGCATAGTTTTGTTTCGTTATACCATAGAATCTCTAAAGGATTCTGACAAGTTTCCACCCATCTGTTCTTGCCCCTCTTTTCCCTATTCTCCCAGAAAAAAAAAATACCTTTTAACTATAGTTTAAACCTGATGACTCTCCTATAACTTGGGTCTTCTTATTCGCAAGATATATATCAGCTTTGTTATGGATTCAGGGAAGTTTTATGATTCTATTTCTTTCTAATATGCCAGCCATATCAAATGGTATTTTCTCCATTGTGTCTTCTCATTCATCTGGGTCTTTGTTCTCCTGTATATTACTGGATAATGACTCTCATCAGCCATCTCCCGTTCAGGCTTACTCTTACTTATCCATCATGTCTTGACCTAAGTTATGTTTTCTCAGTAGGACTTCTAACAGGCCAGATGGGGTCTTTCATTTATACATTCTCTAATGTATATTTATAGTAGTTATACATGTCTAGCACTTATACAGTATCTTATTATTTATTTTCTATCCCCATTAGCACAATATAAATTTTTATTGAATAAATGAGTTGTACATAAAACTGCTGTTTAAATGCTTTAAACTTATAATAAGAAACAACATTTTCCCTAGTTACTTCACAACTCTTTATCTCTGATTGTTAGATAATTCATATCAAATAACTTTATTATAATGAGTAAATATATCACACACATCAACAGTGACACCCATTCAGAGACTGTCAGATAAATAGATGTATGAATGACGGATGTAGAGAACCATGCTGAGGAAACTCTGGAATCCTCCACCATGGATCTGTGGTTAATAAATAGACATCCTCAGCAACAAGACTAGGAACAAAGGAGGAGATATTTTTAGAGTTAAGATTCGTGTCTCCTGTACCTGGAAAGGGGCCATAGTGAAAATGTTAAGCCAACTCTTCCTTTGGTCAATAGATTCACAGATAGTTTTCTGAGATCAAACCACAGAATAGCAAAGGGTATTCAGCAGTATCATCAGACCAAGAACTACTTCAGTTCCTCTTAATTCAATTAATTCACCTACCATAATTTCCTTCCCAGCAACAGCAGAAGACCCATGCATGAATGCTTTGGTAGACAAACCCTAACATCTGGTGCTCTTCCTCACACCCCTGAGGAGAGGGAGTCAGAAAAGGCCAGATCCTATAGCCATACTGATGATTATCTTGCATATCACCATAGAATCTTCATCTGGCGATGGATGGAGCTAGAGACAGAGCCCCACATTGGAGCATCGGACTGAGTTCCCAAGGTCCTGACGAGGAGCAGAAGGAGGGAGAACATGAGAAAGTCAGGACCGTGAGGGAACCTTCATCTGGCGATGGATGGAGATAAAGACAGAGCCACACATTGGTGCACCGAACTGAGCACCCAAGGTCCAAATGAGGAACAGAAGGAAGGAAAACATGAGCAAGGAAGTCTGGACTGCGAGGAGTGCTCCCACCCACTGAGATGGTGGGGCTGATCTTTTTGGAGCTTACCAAGCCCAGCTGGACTGGGATTGAAAAAGCACGGAATAAAACTGGTCTCCCTGAACATGGCAGACAATGAGGGCTGCTGAGAAGCCAAGGACAATGACACAGGATTTGGATCCTACTACACATACTGGCTTTGGGGGGGCCTGGCCTGTTTGGATGCTCACCCTCCTAGACCTGGATGGAGGGGGGAGGAACTTGGACTTCCCACAGGGCAGGGAACCCTTACTGCTCTTTGGACAGGAGAGGAAGGGGAAGTGGAGGAGGGAGGGGGGGTAAATGGGAGGCGGGGAGGAGACAGAATTTTTTTAATAAAAATAAAAAAAAAAGAGAGAGAGGGCGCCGTACCTTTCTAGGAATCAGGATTTTCTCAATTGTAACCTGTCGTGTATTCCTCGGTGGTGACCACAGCCATATGTAACTTGAAGAAGGCAAGCTGGAAACAATCACCCACCTTCCTATAACCTCCTCGGTAGAAACATAAAGTAGTAAGAGTTTTCTCTTCTTTGAATCGAGTCTCTTTATTCTTCCTCCTACTTCCTTCTTTCTGTAAAAGTCTTTGGTTTTATTCGTGGCTGCTTATGTAAACATCCTTACTTCCAGCTTGGGCCATTGTGGAAGAAAATTCGAGACAAGACAGGCCAGAATTGCCACATGAAACTTTGAAATATGATGAGTATTTTTTTCCCATCCCCCCCAAACTCTTATACATTTTTTTTAACATGTAAGGTAGTTCACATATGACCTGAGGACTACATCTCTCCTCTGTACACTGAGGATGAATGGCTGTCTTTCTGCTGCTGAACCATGTTTCCCACACACTCAAAGAAATACCTTGGATAGTCTGTGGTACATAATGAGTGTTTCATACGTTTTCAAGAATCTGTTTTCTACAATTTTGCCTTTGGTAGTTAAACAGAAGGCATTGACACACAGTTTACTAACAAGCAATGAGAGTCAAATTCTTTAAGCAGCCATTTATCAGTCTAGTGTCTGCTCCATTCAACCATTTTCCCTCCCTGGCCTCTGATTACAGCAATTGTGGGGTGGGGAGGAATGCCTGAATTGAAGAGAGGGTTGAAGTACAAGAGATACAGAGCTTGCTTCGTTTATTTCCTTTTAACTCGCAGGTTTGAACATTATGTTTTCAGATAAACTCATGCAGAAACACAACGAGTCCTATTAGTCATTCAAGGCCATGTTACGGGTTGAACTATGTTCACATAAAATACATATATGAAAGTTCTCATTCTCAATATCTCAATGTGCCTTACTTAGAAATAGAGTTATAGCATGTGAATTTTAGGATGAGATCATTAGGAAGACAGGCCCTAATCCAACACAAGGAAATTCAGGTGTAGAGATGAACATATTTGAAAGCTCAAAGGAAGATGAAAGCAGAGATCAAGCTTCCACAGGCAAGGGGATTTAATGCTAGCAAAACCAGAAGACTTTCAGGGAGAAGCCTGGAGCCAGGGTTGCTGCACGATCCTCGGAAAGTTCTGACATTGCTGACACCTACATCTTAGACGTTGAACACATGCAGCTGTGCGACAAAGCACGCCTGGTCCTTAAACCATGTGCTGTATAGCAGCCCTAGCAGACTATTTCAACACCAAACATATTGTGTGGCAGAAAAATTGCTGATGAGATAGATGCGGTGAGGTTATTTCCTTGGCCTCAAAAGGGTTTAGTTTAGTGTTGAAAACACACAGGATACTTCGCCAGTGACTTCGCACTTACTTATCACAGGATGAATACATGCAGATTTTCACTGCCTCTCGGGCCTGCTAATTTCCATAACACATTGTCTCAATCTCTTTTCATACACTACCTGCTAATGTGTGTCGTTTCTTCAAGGTAAGGATATTTATTAGTCACTTGTACCTCTGTTCAATATATATGGATCAGGGAATGGCCTGAAGGGTGAAGGCAGGAAACAGAACAGAATGGAAGAATAGAAAGAGGACACCTCTCTGTATGGCATATGTAGAAAATTGTTCTTATATTCTTCCTTGCAAGCTACCACGTGGATGTGTATACATTGATGTTCTACTCTTCCACTGATCAGCTCTCAGGGTGATTGAAAATTGCTATGAATTTTGACACAATTTTATTTTATATTTTTGGACACGTTTGAAACTTTGATTACAGGTATTCTCACTAGAGCCATGCTGAGTAGCACATTCAAGTACTTTGGATAGTTAAGGATTGACAACAGCTGATTCCAGAGACTTCCTCTCTTGCGACTGCTCCAGAGCTAGGGAAGGCTTCAGTGGTTTTTGAACTAGTTCACACTGAAGGAAAGTCTGAAACACACAGGGCCCTTTCACTGACATGGATCCACTTGTCGGGAACATCAGCAAGGTGGGTGCTGTTTCCACTGTAGGTAAAAAAACTTTGTCCTCAACATTGAGAAATGGAAAACGTGGGACTTGTATCTGACAATTACTAACTCCAAGTAAACTTTGCTCAGCAATGTGTCTGATTCATTTTTCTTGTTTTGACATTAAGCCTTGTATTTTGAAGGGAGATGAAGATCCTGACTATATTATATAACAACTGGAGACTTCCTCTGTCCAAATAAGGACTATTCAACAAGAGCAGGAGCCAGCTGGCATGGAGCTTTGGGTGCCAATAGACCTAATCATGCCAGGCAAAGCAGCTTTAATGGGCAGCTGTTGTCTTGTCCAGCTGTCCAACAGATGGAGAAAGGAGCATTGGAGCTCTATAACTGGAACCAATGAGTCCTGCTTTCTCTTTTTGCTATTTGAATATCAGAGCAATTAAATTGACAAGCGATGCTATGCTTAATATAGGGGCAGCCTTTTACAAACAATAAAAGTTCCTGTTGTTTAAGACTACAAGATTCTGCACTTTTGAGGTGTTACGTTTGAGTTAAACTGTTTCTCATTAGCCTGTTGTATAAGTGAAAGCAAGACACTTGGGAGTAAGGCTTAGCGCGCGCGCGCACACACACACACCCCCCCACCCACACACACACAGTGGCATGAAGTCTCCCATGAACTTTGTCCATTTCCCTCTTACACTACTTATATTTCTCTGTGTGCATAGAAGACCCTCTAAGTAGCAACAGGGGAAATTATCTTTAATGACTGACTTTGCAGCAATTCAGGTTGAGACTATAAGCTGCCTCATTAGGACAATGGAGTAGGGCTTGAGGAGATGGCTCAGTTGGAAAATCTTGGCTCCTAAGCATTGTTCAGTACCTAAGTTCAGCTCCTAAGTTCAGTACCCACGTAAAAGGCAGGCACAGTGGGATGAATTTAGGAAGCTCCTTAGAACTTACTTGAGAGTCAATCTAGCTAATCCAAGCTCAGTGAGAGACCCTGCTTCAAAAGACTAATGTGGAGTTTTATTTAGGTGTATAGTCCCTGACAGGTTGATCATGCTCTGGTAGGTAGCCCCTCACATTCTGTGCAAGAATCGGATTTAGTGAGTATAAAAAAAAGGAAGACATAAAGAAGAGAGTTGGAAAGAGGGGTGAAGATGTGGACGCTGAGGGTAATGGAAGGAGTGGAGGATGCATTTGACCAAAATATATGGTATACATGTGTGAAATTCTCAAAGAATATTGTTTTAAGAAAACTAAGATGTAAAGTAACTGGGACAGATATCCAGTGTCAATTTCTGGCATGTATACCCTCATGCACACCTGCTCTTCACACAACACAAATATACACCAAGTCTCTTAAAACTTTAGAAAAGACATTAGAGTCAGTATTGACTCATAGATCATGAGCGATGCGAAACTCAGAGCAGTTGCGTACCCTGACTGTGGTACTTATCACCATGCATAAATCAATCCTCTCATTAGCCTGGTAGCTCCCTGGAGCTAACCACAGTTCTTACTGTGCAGCATTGCCAGATTGAACTCTCACGTCGGTCCTATAGACATGGTAACATTGAATGATGCCACACTGTAAAATTTAATTGTAAGCTTCTATACCCCAACAAAATTAAATGGAGTATAGAAAAATCCCTACACATTGGGGCTCTCTTTGGAGACGCAATGCTTTAGGAGACAATTAAGATACACCCTTTTATTGGATACAGTCTTTGTAGCTGAAACTTATACTCTGTATATTGCTGAAAAGAAACAAATAAATAGTTAAAAATAGACCGTGCTAGAGAAGGCTTTAGGCAGTCACATTATAAGCCTGTTATGAAGACTTGATTCTGTGAAATTCAAACGAGACTAATATTTCATATTTAATATCTGTTAATCGTTGACTGGTGAGACAAAACAGTATGAGGCATCAGTAGCTCTTTGTCAGAGAACAACAAACCAACTTCAGCACATAGTTTGCAAAGATGACCTCAAAAGTTTCTTATATCCTGTCACACTTACTTGCAATGTGACTATTTCATTTACGTGTATGTTGGTTTGTGCACGTGTGCATACGGTGAAAGTGTCGTAGTATATATGTTAGCATGTCAACACCAGCATACATGTGCCGCAAGTGCATGCGGAGATCATAGGACAAGCTCAGATGCATGCCATCGTCTCTTCACATTGCTTGAGACAGGGCCTCTGTGGCTTTTCTGCTGTGAACTATAGGCTATCTGGCACAGGAGCTTCTAGGATTTGCCCATATCTACTTCCTTTCATCTGGAAGGACCGCTGGTATTCTAGCTGTCCAAGCTATATGCCTGATTTTTGGTGCGTTCTGAATATCCTAAGTCAAGTCCACATGCTTGTGCTGCATGCACTTTTACCCACTGAGCCATCTTATCAGCACTACACATGACTGTTTTCTATATCAAGCTATGCCTATTTTCCCTTATTGTAGTTTGCGCAGATCCTAAAATTCCTGTGAACAATCGAATGTGTCAGCAGTGACATCTTACAACGTTCAAAACTCAGTTTAGGGAGATTTTAGCCTTCTCTTTGTTTTCCCCCACTCTGGTAATGATTCTTCCCTCCAATGAAGAATCCTGGTTTCATGGAAAAGTAACAAGGAGGGGGGACAAATATCTACCCTGAAGGCCAGGAGTAAGTAACTCATCACTAGCAGAATTGCTTGCTTCAAGCATGAGCAGGACAGGAAATCTCAGACCATTCAGCCCTTGTGGAGCCATTAGGCACAAAAATGACTTCAAGAAAGACCAGCAAAAGTACCTCCCAGTTGAGAATACCCCAATTTCTTGGTATGAAGAATTAGGAACACTTAACTGATTTCTAAATGCCAATGTTTTGAAGTGGTTGATACTCACAAGTAGATGAGTGATAAATCAAGTGATGTATGGTGGCCCCCTTACAATAAGATGTGTGACCTAATTCAGCAAGTATTTATTGAAACCATAGCAAGGAGGAACTAATCATTAACAGTTGAAATACATTTTCACTGTGTCTTTAATATTTTGATTCCTTCAGTGGAATTAAACTATCACTTTATAGTTGAAAAGCTGGATAGGGTGAGATAATAAGAAAGTTCTGAATAGTTTTATTTGTTGCTGTTGTTTTTCTTCATGTTAGACTAAATGACAGTAGAAAAAAAAATCTGTTGAAGACTGGGATATGATTGATTATTTCCTGGTGATGTAATAAAGAACACTACCTGAAAAAAAAAGAAACATCAATAAATGTGTTCAGTCATTTTTCCATAGTTGTCTTTAACACTCAGGCAATCTGTAGAAAACTGATTTTTCTTTCTTTGACTTATTCTGAAGTTATCATTCTAAGTGGATACAAAATTGAACCAGTGCAGAGTTCCTTGCCTAGATTGCCAAGAAGAATTTATTGACATAGAAATAATCAGTGGTCACTTTCTCTTACTTTTTCTTGGTTGTCTACTATGTGCCACCAGGGCCTAGGTAAACTATAGTCATATTCTCTTCAGCAAGCTTAGGTTGATAGTGATATATGAGGCTTTATATGTTAGTAAATGTGATACATGAACAGAAAATCAAATATAATGGGACAGGAAACTATATGCTTAAATGGAGAGGAATAGAAAGAATTACAAAATAAGAGATAGCTAGTTTTGTTTTTTGTTTTTTTCTAGGTCTCATTAAAAAGCACAAACTTCATTTCCATGCCCTAAATATGAGTATCCTGATACAAGACAAAGAAGAAGAAAGAGATGTCCAAAAGCAGAAGAAAAGCTGTCTTAATATCAACTTTGACTATTTTTAGTCTGAATTAGAACATCAGAGAGGAAGATAAGGAAGTGCTAAGGGTTCTATTTCTCCAAACCCTTAGAGAATAGGTATGAGGATAGAGAAATAAAGTTGGTACAGCATTAGGGATTGTGCCCATCATCTATGGAGATCTACCAGAGATAAGACTTGTAGCAGCTATTACATATAAGTTAATACTGAGTAATGTAAACACATGATTTCATTTTAATCCATGCCTGAATGGTAAAGATGATAGGTATTTCTATTACTAGGTAATGAGAGACCCTGAAATATAGCAGTTTAAAGCAACAATCATTTAATCAACTAATGGTTCTATGGAACAGTGCGATGATTAGGTGGTCCCTACTTTCTCAGGCACCTTCAGTAGCTGGTAAGTCACCTGGTTGTTTGATGGCCTGGAAAGGTTTGCATTGAAGTTTCTGGGCATCATTCATATTTTTGGGGAGGGTGAAGTTCAGTTTGTTATCCCTGGCTTTGGTCTCCAAGTAGGGATTTCTGGGTATGTGAAAAAGGAAGCCTCCTATTGCCTATTGTTTGGAAAAGGATCCAAGCAACTAAAGAAATATTCTTAAGTATTACATCTACATATTTATTTCTGAACTTCTTCCTATTACCTGTTGTAGATGGGCATATTTCTCTTCTTTATTTATAAAGGTTTATACCATATGAGTTCTTAAACATCTAAACTACATGATTGGCATTCTTCCAGATAGTTGTACCTCCTTCTTGTTGGATTTTTCTCTTTCCACGTCCAAATAGCCTTTTTCTCTGATCTTCTCTTCCTAAAAATTCCATTATCTTTAGAAGGCAAAGTGAAAAATTAAATACTGTTCGTATTATTCTATCTTGTTATGCAATGCTTGTTTGATTTTCTTGCTTTGAAATCGTAATCATGGCATGCGCTAATAATATAATCTATTGTTTACACTTTAAGAGCAGTACTTTAGTATAAACACTGTATTTTGTAAATTTAATTTTGATTCTTTAACAGCTTTATATTTGCTTAAAATGAATTTTAAATATTTTCACCCCCATTGCCCTCTCTCATCCTTTCTTCTCTTCCCACTTAAATCCTTCTCTTTCCTAATGAGCACCCCTCCTAGTTCCAGTCCTGTTTGTGTGTGTGGCCCAAGGAGTTTACTTACCGTGGCCTGAATGTCCATAGGTTGAAAGTTATTTACAGAAGCAGAGGCAGTTTGTCAGTGGCTAGACCACTGAAGGCAGTGATACCCTCTCCTCCGCAGATGCTATTAACAGTCAATAATCCTTAAGGGATAGGTGGGACCTCACTAGTCCTTCCTTTTCCGATGATGAGATATTGAGAGGTCCAATCTTATGTGTTGAAGCACAATTAATAAAAGCTCCAGGTCAGAAATTGGAGTCAACCTGAAGAGCTGAAAAGCAAAACAGCCAGTCACTGGTTCTTACCTCGACCTCAGTCTGAAAATGGAGATCCTGCCTCCTAGGATCTCAGAAGGAGATTGTGTCTGACAGCTGTCTTCCCCTGTTTTATATTCCTCTCGAGGGTTGAGATTAAAGTCATGCACTCCTGGGATTAAAGGCATGAACCGCCCAATTTCTATGGCAACTAGTGTGGCTACTGAGATTAAAGGTGTGTGTTATCATAATCTGGTCTGTAAGGATGACCAGTGGGACTGTTTTACTCTCAGATCTTCAAATAGTCTTTCTTCATTAAAATACATTTGAAATGCCACTAAATTACGTGGCACGCACAATCACAGCTGAAGTGAGTTCACAAATACGATGTCCATGTTCTGTTCAGAAGCCTTTTAGAAACAAAGCTCCCTGTTCCCCAGTTCTTCCATTCTTTCCCCCTTCTTTCCTGAGCCTTGGGAAGGGTGACACAGATGTCCAGTTTACAGCCAACCACTCCAGGGCCTTCCCATCTTGCCACTTAAACTGTAAACATCCATGATTGCAAAAGCGTGCTTCCTTTTAGTTTATGCCCCCTCTAGTTAACCTGTAACAAATTTCAGAACATACTGTGGAAAGGAAACACAAATGATTGCTGAGCTGAATTGAACTGAAAACTCAAAATATTCAAGAGGGTATTTTATTCATATTATTTCCCGTCATTTTTATTAGTTCTTTGCGAATGTCTTACATTATATTTTGAACATATCCACACCTTCCCAACTTCTGCTATATCCTCAACTCTGTATCTTTTGAACTAGCACGTAACATTGATGATGCACACATACTCTTATAAACATAGACTTCCCCGGGAGCATAGTCAGCTCACCAGGTACCACCCTTAGAGACAACAGACTCCACCTCTCCTTTAAACTAGGATCTGCCAATAGAACCTTAGGGCCTGGGCTTCACGCCCACTTCCCATCTTCATGCTGAGATTTTTGCTCAGTTCAAGTGTGCATATTGTCTCAACTGATGTGAATTGATCTGTGTGGTCACCCTGCTTAGTCTTAAAATCACTATTTCCTTGTAGTGGCCCTACCACCTCTGGCTATTACAATCTTAGAATCTTCTTCTCCCTCTTCCCTAAGGATCCCCGAGTCTTCAGAATAGAGTGTGTGATAAAGATGTCTTTGTTAGAGTTGAGAACTCTGCAGTCCGTCCCTTCTCTTCACTTTGATCATTTGTGGGTCATTTCACTATATTATCATGCCTCTCTTCAGTAAGGTCTTTCACGGCAGTTTTCAATAACAACAAAAGAATATGACGGAAGATAACATTTTCCATTCCCCCCTTAAAAACAGTTTTAAAGGTATTTGTGAAAGGAGGTAGGAGGGGAAGTAAAATATTTTGACAGGAGCTGCAAAGGTGCTGCCCCAGGTCCCTGAAACCCTGAAACTGACTCATTCCTCCTACGAGTCTTGGGCTACCTCCCCCACCCCATGTCTATCTCCCATGAAGCCTCCTCTTCACTGGCAGTACTTGGTCTCATTTCTTTCCTTCATTTGAAAACTATGAAATGCCTTTGTGTTATTTGTGAGAGTTGGTAGCTAGGCGTATGCAATGACTCCTCCTACCCAATTCTTGGGCTTATGTTGAAGTTGCTGCAAGAGATAAGGGAAGAGCCATATTCATGTTGTACGTGCCCACAGCAGCGATATTTCCTGATACGTCATAGTACTGAAGGGATTTTATTTAATAGTGACAAGTATAGAATCAACCTATTGTGTGGGGCTGCTTGTTTGATCTCGACTGCTCAGCCCTGAAATAATCACACAGAAACCATATTATTTGCAATCCTGTTTGGCCAATACTGTTTGGCCGATAGCTTAAGCGTATTTCTGGCTAACTCATATCTTAAATTAACCCATCTCCATTAATCTGTGTATCGTAACGAGGCTGTGGCTTACGTGGTAAAGTTCCGGCATCTGTGTCAGGTGGGGCTACATGGCTTCTCGCGACTCCGCCTCCTTTCTTCCAGCATTCAGTCTAGCTTTCCCCACCTAGTTCTGTTCTGCCCTGCCCCAGGCTCAAAGCAGTTTTTTTTTTATTAATAAATGGTAATCACAGCATACAGAGGAGAATCCCACATCATCAACCCTGCTTATACAGTTACATTTATACTCATTAGCTTTGGTGTATGCTATTTCATTCCTGTCTTCATCAGTTAGTGTTGTTCATATAATTCTGCCCTGGAAGATGCATGTTTGGAGTGTGTCTTGCTGCCTTTTGCTATAATAGGCAATGTTGCAACCAAAGAGCAAAGTTCTATTGTGTCTTCTTTTTCTAGAAGATACAAACTTCAAAATAAATTGGCAAATTCACAGCTGTGTCAGTGTGGTGGCACACACCTGTGATCCTAGCTACAAGGGAGATTGAGCCAGGAGGGTCATATTAACCCAAGGATATGAGACCAACCTGGGAAAGATAGAAAGCCCCACAGTTGAAAAACGCCATCATGTTCTTGTTTATTTTAAACATTTTTTTTCTGCCCCTTACTTTCTGTCTACTGCCACACTGGTGACCAGCCTAAATTGCATACCTCTAAAAAATAAAAGCCTGTTATTGAGCACTTGTCACTAGGGCATACTATATACCCTTTAGCCTGATATTAAAGCCCCTTCAGACTGTATCATGCCTGCATTAGCTTCTCACACACCATATCCTGCAGTGGTCCTGAACCATTGCTCATTTTATGGGGGCACAATAGAACACAATGCCCCTCTTTTATACAACCATTTTGTATGTCTCCAAGTCTCTTCCTTTGCCCCATACTCTCATTTTAGCCTCCAAAGCCTACCATATAGGCACTTCCTTTAATTATAGTAATAATAGGTAACACATACTGAATAAATGCCATTTGCTTGAAATTACTCTTTGTCAGTTTGTCTTCCTGCCAAACACTTAGCTTCCTATTCTTTCTAAAAATATATTTCCCAGGCAGAGTTAACACCCTCTCCCGTGCTTTTCTATTATTTTGTCTCCATCTATTCATTATTGGCACCAGAAGAACAATGGTTCGACTGAAGATATTGCTCATTTATTGACTAGCTACATTTACATACATTTCTCATATTCCTACACTCTGTAGTTTAAAACCATTTAACTTAAAAATTAGTATTAGTAGTTATTTTTTCAAAAAGACTTCAAGTTTTGGTAATGGAACTATCTTTTTAAAATGTTTGTTGCATGATTAATGGCCTAAATATTCATGCCTGCGTTAAGTTATGAATTCCTATAAGAAGAGGTTGCCTGCACTATTTATATTTTAACTCTAGTTGTAGTAGGAAGATGGCTTTGTATTTATTTGATAGGTAAACTAGTACATTTTCTAATAAAGTGCCTTCCTCTTTATGCAGAATTAGAACTGGTTACTTTAATCACCATTAATGTTGGCGATAAAGTTAGCTCGGCGTGGTAGCATACACCTTTAATAATACCACTTGGGAGGCAAAGACAAAGTTGATGTCTGTGAATCTGAGGCCAATACCATCTATATAGTGAGTTCCAGGACAATCAGTTCTATGTAGTGAGACCTTGTCTGGAAAACAAACAATAAACAAAATAGGCCGGGCAGTGGTGGCGCACGCCTTTAATCCCAGCACTCTGGAGGCAGACGCAGGCAGATCTCTGTGAGTTCGAGACCAGCCTGGTCTACAAGAGCTAGCTCCAGGACAGGCTCTAAAGCTGCAGAGAAACCCTGTCTCGAAAAAACAAAACAAACAAAAACAAAAACAAAAAAACGACAAAAAACAAACAAAACAAACAATAGCAACAACAACCACAGCACACAAACACAAACATTGGTGATAACAACATCATGTCAAATGGGAGTGAAAAGCCATCTTTGGATGTAAAATCGCTCAATAATCAAGTCCTGAAACCACAGAAGCCTTGCACACTCGTCCCATCAGTTTCACTGAGAGACCACATCCTTCCTTTCCCAGGGCTAAAGATCCCAGCTTGATCTCGTGCAAACTTAATTGAATCTAGTATCCAGAATTAACTGGTAGCAAAGAGAGTGGGCAGAAGAGGCCAGCTAGCAAGACCTCCACATTACACCAATTTCTTTAATTTTTCTTTTAACTCATATGTATGTGGGGTTTGGTTTCATGTGTGTAGTTGTGTAGGGAATCATTCATGTATTTGGGGCAGAGGTTGATATCAGCATAACTTCTTCAATTGCTCTTCTTATTTTTTGAGACAGGATCTTTCACGAAACCAGGCATTCATCATCTTGTTTAGACCACCCAGCTAGTAAATTACGAGGATTCCTCGTCTCCAACCCCCAGGACTGGGACTAAAAAGGGGTGCCACCCCCTGGCCTTTACATGATGCTAGCTAGGGATCAGAACTTAGGTGCTTATGTTTGCACAGCCAGTACCTTACTCAGACTTATCTCTCCATTCCCATCATGACATGGATTTCAAAGAAAATTTCTGTCTCTGGGGTCTGCCCCGGTGCTCTACGCAAGGAATTATCAACAAGCTTTTGCAGAAGGGAATTATTTTATCTCATGGAGACAGAGCTACATCTTTGTCCCTGGGTAAGGAAAAGAAAGAAGGTGCTTGGTGAGACATAAGCAAGGCGCTTAGAACAGGCACACAAAGGGGGGGATCAAATGCTGGAAAATGCCTGAGAAATGCCAGGCATTTAAATATTTTCTGGCCTCACATCTGCAATCCTTGAAAGGAAGTCATGAAACCAGGAAGAATAAAATGATCTCATAGATTGTATTACTGTATTAGGAGAACTATCCAGAGTATAATCTTTGGTTTGTAACTTCTTTTTATATTTGAATTTTTGCAGCAAAATTGTCTTGAATTATGTTATGTGTCTATTTGAACATAAAAATAAGGATGATCTGTTTTGTGTGCACTGTAATTCTGCCTCAGGATTTAAATGATTCTCAATTTATAAGTGGAGAACTTGTGGTAACTTTGAAAAACCTGATTCTGAAAGAGTGCATGGCAAATGATTATTCAAGTTTTCATGAAACGTTACCTTGCACTTCATAAGTGTATTCAAGCTATTAGTTGTCAACTAGCATTTTAAGAATAAAAATTTTGACCGATCACCTTCCTGGACCTGGGGGGAGTTGGGAGGACCTAGGACTTAGCATAGAGTGGGGAACCCTGATGGCTCCTTGGCCTTGAGAGGGAGGGAGGGGAGGTATGGGTGGAGGGAAGGGGAGGGAAGGGGTAGAAGGAGGGGAGGGAAGGGGGAGGAGGAGCGGAGGGAGGGGGTAGGAGGAGGGAAGGAGATGGAAATTTTTAAATATAAAAAAAAAAAAGAATAAAAATTTTGTACCGTTGATAAATTAACACCTAGTGAGTCACGGACCTGACTCCATTTAGAATGAATTACAGGTTCTGTTAAAATATCTAATGAGAGGTTGGAGAGATGACACAGAAGTTGAGCATACTTGTTGTTCTTCTGTAGGTCTAGAGTTTGATCCTCAGCACACATGGAAGTTGCTTACAACCACCTGTGACAGGGGGTTTGATGTCCTCTTCTGGTTTCGCTGAGTAGCCACATACTTATGTGCCTACTCACAAAGAGACACCTATAGACACACAAATAAAAAGTCTGAAAAATCTACTGACATACCACATTCATAAATGCAAATATCAAATGACATTTCTTACAAAAATATAATGAGCTCTATACCTTAAGTATCACACACACACACACACACACACACACACACACACACACACACACACCACTATAAAATAACTACCAGTTTGGGACACTCTTGATATGACATACTTAGCTGAGACATATTCCTTCCTGACACCATCTCTTAAGTCATCTCTAATCCTTATGAAGGAGTTATGAATGTTCATCACCTACTTTATATCAAAGATGGAAAAAATGGTGGGTTGAGACACCAAACTGCAGGCATTAGTCAGTGCTAGAATCAGAATGTAGGAACTGAGGAAATGACAAATCCACTACCTTTTACAGATACTTCCAACAGCAAAATCGGATGGTCTGACTCTGCCCATTTTCCATGGGTATCACTTTGCAGTAGGCTTCCAGAAGTAATGGACATGTCACAGCGCGACTTTTCCTCAGTCCAGAACCGTGTGGTATTTCTCCTCGCCTTTAGAGATGGGGCACCAGTCTCTCAGATCCACAAGCTGCTCTAAACTGCTGGGGAGAGTGGCTCCAGTTAAAAGGCAGTTATTGATAACAGATAAGAAACAGGTAATGAGAATAACAAATCTATAACTAATTTAGGATATTGCCATTGCAGCAAGTCAACAAATCAAGGAAGCAGAAATGTCACAGAAGCTATAGAAAGTTTGGTGACAGAGAAAGAGGCCCGAGGGAGCTAAATCATAGTGGTGTACAGTTATGAGACTTAAACTGTCTCTACTCTAATCATAATTGCCCAAAACAACACTAGAGAATTTACTTAGCCTGTCTCTGAGACTCACTTTCCTCGTTGAACAATGACGTATGCATTGTTATAAGAACACGGAGAAGAGGCTTCCTGATGGGTTAAGACCATCTTTGGTTTTTGGCCTCCAAAGGTTGAAATTTGGGCTCTGCTACTCCACTTTTCCACCTTTAAAACAAAAGCAACCATAGCATGTATTTAACATAGCTTCAAGGGGATCAAATTTGTCACATATATAAGACTTTTGAAAGAGCATCCAAAATAATGTAGGAATCACACATCATAAATAAAATCCATGCAGATGAAATTTTTCATTCCATTTGTGCCATAGATACAAAGTGTCTGCAGATGATGGTCTTGAGTTGGCAGGTCTCATCTCAAGGACATTCCATGATAGCCACAAAGGAAAAAAAAATAGCGTCTGCCATGCTCAGATAACCAATCCATAACCAAGTCCATGACTTAGAAAACTTGAGGTGTTTCTTTGCCTCCTGAGACACCAGACTTACTACATCTCTGCGTATTCAACTCTTTTTGGAAAGGTACTGATTACAATATCCCAGTTAGGAATGTACCCATGTTCTAAAATTCAGACCGTGGTGTTTTGACAGTTCTAATTTTCTTGGTTATATTTTGTGTTCACAGAATGAAAAGAAAGGTTACCTCCATTGATTGCTTACCAAGATCGGACCTGCTCCTCTTTAGGATTTAAAGTTGATAATAAAAGACTCCTGCTGTCTTTGATTGATTGAGTTCTGGAAGAAAACTGCCAGATTAGCATCCTTGGAAATACAACTGTGGGGGTTTCCCTGGAACTCTCTGTGTTTCTGTTTCACTGGGTCTCTCCCTCCCTCTCCCTTCTTTCCTATCTCCCTTATCTATTCTGAGGAAACATTAGTAACATTAGTTCACAGAGTTGAATGTTAAATGAGCTATGCTGGGGAAAGATTTGGAGTAGCTTCTGATATACAGTTAGCAATAAGTAAGCGTCTCATGCTTTAATTATTGTTTGGCTTACCTATAATGTTACTATTACTTGCCATGTCAGGAGATGTAAGATTAAATGTAAATGTACTCATGACCCAGACACAAGGCTGTATCTTCATTCCATAGAAAATGAAACGTCTCTTTAAACTGTAGACAGTCATAATTCTCTTCATTTATTTTATTCAGCTACTTTTAGTTCAGAAATATGTATTGTAAAATTGTTTTAAAACAGCACTGAAAAGTCTATTAGTCTAGAAGACGGGAGATAGTTTAGCAGTAAGAGAGTCCCTACGCGTGTAAGATGTGTTTTTAACTCTCTGAGTTGACTAATGTTTTCTCAGGATTAGCAGAAAGAAAAATCTAAAACCCCCAAATCAGCCCAGACGTTGCATTTATCATTATGAGAAAAAATTCCTACTGTTGAGCTGTGTGACATTTGATGACACATAGTAAAAAAGAATGTACAGAGGCTGTGCACTTCTGAGTGACTCATAACTCACTTCCTAAGAAAAAAAACAGCATTCTATACATCAAGGCAGGCTAGAGAAAAGTAGGGGTTGGATAGCTCTTGTGGCTGTGAAAAACAGGAAAGGCTCTTTCAGAAGGTTGCTGTCCAGACTTGGGGTACCATCTGGATTTTCTGCTGTCCACTGTACTGTGTGGATGGAGATTCTTTCTTTAAACCAGACCCTTCTTACATCACTCAGGCTGACCTTAACTTCCACTGATTTTTCTGATTCCAAATGGGCTTCACCCCACCCAGCTAATATGGTGTTTTAACTAATGATTGATTTTATGGTTTTCATCAGACCTTGTAAAGCTTTTGCCTTTTGCAAATAATATAGTCAAAACGTGAGAGAAGTTTGGGGAGTTTTGTGGAAACTCCTTAAATATACAAGGAAACACTAAAAAATGCTTAACGTGTCCTGATGTTTAATTCCAGCTTTATTGTTTTTTAGAGCTAGAATGTTGTACATAAAACTCAAATCCCACCATCATTTATGATATCTCTGTAATCTTCCCATCCAGGTTAGAGATAATTAACTGTTAGCCCGAAGTCCATGTCTCTCCTTCTACAATGAACTAGAATTCCTTCCTATCATCTGGGAGACTTGGTTCCCTCTCAGTCATTTGCATACATTGTCTGAACAGAACAAACTTAGCGTTCAGTTTTATGTTTGTTAATATAAACATTAAACTAGACCCTATAGTATTGCCACCAGGCAGAAGGCTTTGCAATAATAATCATTGCAATCACATTATCAAATGTCATTTATTAATTGTACTCATGTTAATCGATGTTTTATATTCCACAGCTTTAAAACACACCCTTCTATCATTGGACATTTCATTTGCTTCTATTTTTATTGTCATAAACCATGAAACACTAATTTGCACATCTCTCTGTCAGGAACTCAAAATTTTAATATTTTATCTGGTTTGTAAGCTTATAAGTTTGCCTGCCACAAGTATCAAGAATTCTGGCAAAAGATAGGAAATGCTTGACTTACAGGCAAAGGACTATATTATGGGTAAACAGCATGGGAAATGGCGCATTTATACCAAATACTCTTCATTCTGTGTAGTTTTCACGGAAGTACGTTGTTGAAGATCTTTTTTGAAGGACACTACCTACTTAGGTATGCATTCAGCCTGAGGACTCTTGCCTCTGGAAAGCCTGCTTTAAGGGTAGGTGCCAAGGAGAGACATTGCTTTCTTGGTATTGAACAGCAATCAAACCCAGCCTCTGATGACTTTCCCTTTTCTAAGTCTGTTCCTTA
This sequence comes from Arvicola amphibius, assembly GCF_903992535.2. Taxonomy (NCBI): domain Eukaryota; kingdom Metazoa; phylum Chordata; class Mammalia; order Rodentia; family Cricetidae; genus Arvicola; species Arvicola amphibius. The sequence goes on from NC_052055.2 coordinate 23,475,356, forward strand.
AAACATTCTTTATGCTTTCAGTTAGCATCCTGATTTCTCAGTTAAACATCCTAATTCTCTCCTGATGTTCTGCTGGCTTATCTACAGGGATCTCATTATCAACCAACAGCTAAGCATAGAACTAGCTACAAATTAACTTTTCACATTGAAAATTTATTTTCCAATATTGATGACTCCCTACCAACTGCTAACTTACAGTACTATTGTAGAAATGAAATCACTATTTTTTTAGTATTTGTTTTTATTATTCTGCAACCAGTAATGAATCTTGTTTTAATTCATATTTCATCAAATGGTTCTCAATATTTACTTTCTTTTCATGTATATTGGTCACCCAGGTTTGCTTATTTGCCAATTTCCTTTCTGTGTATGCATGCATATGCAGATGTGTATGAGGTCTCAACAATTGTGGGTTTTCGTTCCACAGGCTCAATTAACCTTGATTTTTAACACAGCATCCCTCACTAGCCCGAAACTCATTGATTAACTATGCTGGCTAGGTAGCAAGTTGTAGCAGACCTTCTCTTGGGCCACCAACCAGGTCCCAAATCATGACAAAGGGACTTATTATTAGTTATGAATGCTTGGCCTTATCGTATGTTCATTTATTGTTGGTTCTTATAACTTAACCTGTTTCTCTTTATCTATATTTTGCCTCATGGCTTTGACCTTTCTTCCATTCTGTATGACTTACTTCATTTCTGTTGGCTGGTGGCTGCCTGACTGGCTCCAAGCATTTTCCTCTCTTCAACACTGTCTCTTCTCCTCTAGAGCCTAGATTTCTCTTCCTACTTATTCTCTGCCTGCTAGCCCTACTTATCACTCTGCAGCCTAGCTGCTATTCAGCTTTTTATTAGACCAATTAGGTTCCTCAGGCAGGCAAGGTGAAAAAAATGAAACACATCTTTACATAATTAAACAAATGCAGCATAAGCAAATGTAGCACATCTTTACACAGTTAAAGTAATATTCCACAACCTGAAGCCCCAGTGATCTGCTTTTTTCTACTTCTTCTGTGATGAACTCACAAATAATCATTTTCCACTCAGTTCTGGGATCAAACTCATTTCATCCTCCTTAAAGGCAAGCACTTTCCTGATTAAGATATCTTTTCAGATTATATATATATATATATATATATATATTATTCCATAATTTCTCCCTTCCCTGTCCTCCCATGTCTGTCATCCATTCCCTAAGTTCATGCCTCCTCTTTAACCACTGTTGTTACATATACATATTTAAAAGTCAACATTGAATACAACCTGCCAAGTGCTTTCTGTGTTACCTGCCTGTGTGTTTTCAGGGTTGACCACTTGGTACTGGGTAACCAACCAGGGATCTCATCTTTGATAAAGATTACTTTCGCTTTCAGCAGTTGTTAAATTGTTTGCATTCCTTCCTCTAGGAGTGAAATTCCCCAATCCATGTTGGGATGTCAACGTGTATTGGAATGGTTTCAAACTTGTTTAGGCAGCAATATTGAGATTTCATGGATGTAGCTTCCCTGTAATAGCTAGAAGGAACAATTTTTTTTTTGTTTGTTTGTTTTTTGTTTTTCGAGACAGGGTTTCTCTGTGGCTTTGGAGCCTGTCCTGGAACTAGCTCTTGTAGACCAGGCTGGTCTCGAACTCACAGAGATCCGCCTGCCTCTGCCTCCCGAGTGCTGGGATTAAAGGCGTGCGCCACCACCGCCCGGCTTAGAAGGAACAATATTATAGCAGACTTCCTAGCCCTCTGACTCTTCTATTTTGTTTCACCATAACCACCAATTTTTATATCATATTCAATTGCTAAGCATTGCTAATACATAAGCTTATTTCCTTATGTCAGCTGTTATATATTTTTCTATGATTTTTAGTGTTCCACTTTTTCTTGGTTATTTAAGCTTCTCTTCTTTTAGTGACTCGAATCAGATTTTATGTGTTTCAAAAACTTATACTGAGCACTGCATTCTTTGAAATATGTTAAAGACTAGATATACCCCAACTCACGTGTGGAAGGCCTAGCCCACCCCTAAGTTTGGAAATTGGTATTTGAAAATGAAGTTTAATGATGTCTTAGACTTAGAGCCCTACCTAATCTAGTATTAGTGACGTCCGATGAGGGAAAGAGACATCTGTTGGGTAGTGGGGTTATGCAGCAAAAAGAATATGTGAAGACATAGCACAAAGTTTGTCAACATGCAAGGCAAGGAGAGAGGCCTCAGAGGGAGTCAAACCTGCCAACAACTTGATAATGAACTTCCAGTGTCCTGAAATGTTAGAAAAGTTTATTTCTATTGGCATCAGCCACCAATTTAAGCTACTGTTACGATAACCCTAGAAATTAATATAAGATTTGAAATGTATGTTATTTACTGGGAACCTGAATAATTCTCAATTGCAAGCCTTTCTCTCTCCATTATCTGTGCTTTGAAGACATTGAAAAATATACCAAAAGAATGGCAAATGAAGTTATTAAAAACGACTTAATTACTGATTAAGGCCTAAATATAGAACACGGACTAATAGACTTGTAACGTAAGATACTCCTGTTAGACAAACTCATTTGTCAAACTCCTTCCTATAGACTGGAGCAATCTTTCTCACACAGGGTGCTGTCAGGAGCACACGGCATGCTCTCTACTCTGTGTTCTTTTGTGCCACTTAGGAAGGGACACAAGAAGAAATGTGCCCCTTTCTAGTCTCAGGATATATTTTCCTAAGTTTTCTTTCTGTTCCCAAGATCCGCCCCCCCCCATGATAATAGTCTTTATTTTTCATCTGCAAACAGATTTCTCATACAATATATTTTGGATATTGTTTCCTCCCCCAATTCCTGCCAGATCTTCTCTCCCTCCGTCCTCACCTAATCCACACCCTTGTTTGCTCTATCTCATTAGAAAACAAAGGCACCCAATTGTTTTTTTAAAAGAATGAGATAAAAGAAAATAAGAAAAAACAAACCTGAATAGGACAAAACAAACAAATGAACAGAAAGAAAGCCAAACAAAAAGCACAAAAACACATATAGACACAGACACAGAATTACACACACACACACACACACACACACACACAATCACACACAAGTATGTGCTACAAATCACAAAATTGGAAGCCATAATACACAAACCAAAGACCTATAAGGTTAACAAAAGTGACAATATGTAAGGGCACATGTGTGTGCCTGCATAGGATTATTCAGTTTTCTGGATGTATTAGAGTTTGTTTACTAAAATCGACACTGAAGGATATGTGGAATGTTTGAAGATTTAGATTATAATAGACAATGGCAACAAAAATGTTTGGTAGACCTTTTGATAAAAGATGTGTATTCATAGTCAGGGATATAATATGTGAGTCATGCAGGACATGAATGTTTAAGTTTTTAAAAGGTGAGGTGCCAAGCTTCTTCCAGTTGATAGTACTGTGTGATGTTCCCTCTAGAAATGAGGGATATATGAGTTACCTGCTTTTTCTGAAACACCCTCAGCTTTTCTGTTTGGCCCATTCTGAAGTATTTCCTCGGTCAGTGACGCTGAACACGTTCCCCTTCATTCTTTTCCTTTCGGACCAGAAGCATTCCGTGCCATTTCCTCAGGACAGCAGTGGCTTTTTCATCAGAAACTGTTGCCGACTTGATAATAGTTTTCTGTTTCTTTCTATTTTGTGCACTTAACCTCATAATTTTATGAATTTGACATGTATATTTGGAAGTGGATAATCTTGTTTGGGCTTCACTCAGTGTTCTGAAACTCTTGTTTTTCTGTATTTTTTTTTTACGTATTGAAAATCTACTCAATCACTATTTATATAATTGAAGAAGCCCCTTTCTTTCTTTACTTTCCACAGCTCACATGACATGATGGTTCTTTTTCTGCAAACTTCCAACAGATCATTGACATTTTATGTTTTGTTATTTACTTACATATTTGTCTCTGATCGGATGGCTAATATAATTAGTAATGTAATTACTGTTTCTTTCCATTTTGTATTTATTCTTCTGCTGGGCTCATCTACCAAGTTTTTTTTTTTTTTTGGTTTTTTTTTTTTGAGACAGGGTTTCTATGTGGCTTTGGAGCCTGTCCTGGAGCTAGCTCTTGTAGACCAGGCTGGTCTCGAACTCACAGAGATCCTCCTGCCTCTGCCTCCCGAGTGCTGGGATTAAAGGCGTGCACCACCACCGCCCGGCTCATCTACCAAGTTTTTAAGTTCAGTTATTATCTTTACAGTACCGGTATTTTAATTTCATTCCTATTAATGCATATTGTTTCCTAGCTGAGCCCTTGTAATGCTTTTCTGATAGCTCCAATTTTCTCATTTTTACAAAGTGTGTTTGTAACCTCTTGCCTCTTGCTGAAGTGGGTTTTTTTTTTGTTTTTTGTTTTTTGTTTTTTTTTTTTTTTTTTTTTTTTTGCCATGGCTGTTTAAAATCTTTGCTGGATTTTTCTGGCATATTATTTTTCTGTTCTAGTATCCACTTGCTGTATTGTACTGATTTATAGTTTTCTAGCTTTTTGTTTGTTTATTGTTTCATTGGTATAATGATAGATTTATTATTCAACTCTTTGTACTTTCAGGAGAAGACAGAAGCCTGGGTTTCCCACTTAACCTCTGATGGTACTACATGGGGAACTGATGAGATATGAATATTAAATGCCAGGAGATTCTTCACTGGCAGCAGAAGAGATGGAGGCCTTGTTCCAGCTGAAGAGTACATAAGGCTCTTTGACAGACCCTCTTTGACATTACATGGTTCTGTTCTTGGAACATTTTGTTATATTCTTATGTAACAGTGCTAGTGCTTGGTGAGTCTTCTTTGTAACTCATCTTTTTGCCTGCATAGTTCAACTAAGGGACAGTTCCCTGATGACTTGGCTTGAATACCTTCATCAATACCCAAAGGTTCTGTGTCTTGCAAAGTTATTCTTTTCCCCCTCCTTTGTCTGGATAGATGTTTTTGATAATCTTTATCCAGGAGATCAGGGTCTGGTAGCACTTCCTGTGTGATGGCTTCTTTGTCATTCCTCACAGTGCAATGTTGCTAACAGATACACCCTTTCATTTTAGTCTTCCTACCCTTGCTTTGTATGTAATGTGCAACGTTTTAGGACTAGTATTAAGAAATGCATGTTTGCATCATTTTTATGGAAGTTGATGTTCTTTGACTGGTTTTCAAACAACCCAAATAGTTAATACAATACACACAGTTTTACTAAGGAAATATGCCAGGTGACCTCCTCCACCATACACACAGATGTTTGCTGGCCCACACACAGAAAATCTGGAAAACCAGCAAATCTCCAGCTCCCTAAAGCAATTATCACTGGTAAAATTATGTTCCCAGAACACAGTGTTTACCATTGCCAGAGAATAGTGCAGCAGAATCTCTGGTACATGAGAGAGAAAACCTTGAGACTCTCTCACCGTAATAAGGCCTGTCAACTGCTGGCAACTCCTGAATCTGTGATTTGTGAATTCAAAGTATGTTGAGGAAAATATCCCAACCAACTTTGTTACAGTATGTCTACCCATTAGAAAATACACTGAATGTTCTGTCTAGATCGCTTCTCTAGTGTCCTTAGATGTCTTCTCTCCAGTTGCTGGAGAACGACTGTTCAGACTGAGCTCTTTCTTCACTACAGAGATGCACCCGACAATGGAATCACTTGGGATTCCAAGCCCTTTTCTCTTACTTCATAAGTTAGAGAGTCGTGAAGGGCCACAAGAGTGAGAGGTCTCTGCAGGACCAACCGAAGCCTTAGTTGCAATCATACCATGGGTAGGCTTATTTCTCTTCTCAGTTCAAACGTCTATGCTTCCCTCTAAGTCAGATTGATGATAACTCCATTCTTTGTGTCTTCTGCGTGCAGTTTTTACATCTTTTCGGGAAAGATGATGAGACATCATTCCCTTTCTTTTCTTATTAGAAATTTGCATATCTCGTTGTGGGGTCATGAACTGAGTACAGAAACAGCATCACCATCCACTTGTGAACAGAAACTCACGTCCTGATGCCTCAGTAACTTTTTTTTTCTTTTCTGATCATTTGATATTTTTGGCTGTGCATGTACTGTGTTAATCAGAAGGAAATCTTTGTTAGGTATGATGGTGCTGGCCCTGGACCTCAGGGAACAGAGCTGGTAGGTTACCTGAGGGTGTAATGCCATTCTCACCTGCCTAAAGAGTTTGAGTCCAGCTTGGGACAGAGAGGGGTCCTGCCTAAAATACAAACCAACAACAAAAACAAAATGGAAAAAGGAAGTAAATATTTTAATTCAGGAAAATGTTTTACAATTTAGTTGATTATGTTCTCTATCCATTACATCTATGGGATTTTCTCTAAGACTTTATGTGGATGTACTTCTCATCTCTTTTACAACCACCAGTTTTAACAAGTTTGCTTACACATTTATATTTAGTTGAGTTTTTAATCTACCTTTCCATCTGTTGCCTTTAGTTTAATTCTTTTTTTTTTTTTTTGGCCAGGACTTTATTTACTTATGCATATGTAGTGCTTTCAATTTAAAAATTTTAAATTTAGCTAAAATGCAAAAGAAGTAATTTCTCTGTTCTTAAAAGGAAAAACTATCTTTATGAGTCTCCTCAGGCTAGTTAAGTTTGTTATTATTTTAATTCTGTTTCTATAGAAATCCTCTTTAGGATCAGTTAGTTCTTGACTTTCTTGGTATTTTTTTTTATTGGTGCCCCTGACATGCCTATTTAATTCTGTAAAAATATATGATTAGCTGACATGGAGATAATTTTCAATGCTGAAGATCTTTTATCTCCATAGATTCTTGTTTTGCCTAGAAGATATGTCACGACATTCTAAACAGATAAAATTCAGTAGTAGATCTAAATTTTAAGGGAATCAATAAGAAAGCCAACAATAAAGGGATATTAGGGTTATTGAAATAACAATAATGGACATTGAGAGCTTGTTTGGAGGTTCTAGCAGGGGAACGTAGCTATTCATTTACCCTTGACCTAAGACAAGTCCTTCTGTATTTTGGGAAGGTTGTCCTCTTCAAGGGAGACCTATCACAGCTTCGGGCGAATGCACTTGCCTAGTGGTTAGTGGAGTGGCGAGAAAGGAGGGGGACATTCCCCTATCAAGCCAGATCAGTCAAATCATCCCTGGAAATCAATGCTGCAGCCAGGTGGCCTTTAATGCATAGGACCGAACTAGGCCCTCTGAATGTGGGTGACAGTTGTGCTGCTTGAGTGCTGGCAGTAGGATCAGGATTTGCCCCTAGTGCATGAACTGGCTTTTTTGAGTCCACTCCCTATGGAGGAATATTTTGCTCAACCTAGATATGGGGGGGGGTAATCTAGGTCCCACCTTAAGTGATGTGATAGATTACTGACTCCCACAGGAAACCTTACCCTCTCTGAGGAGTGGTTGCGGAGGGGTAGGGAGAAGGTGGGGAGAGTGAAGGAGGGAAGGGAGACAGAACTGGGATTGGTATGTATAATAAAAAGATTGTTAAAAAACGATACTAATAAATCACAATAGTGTTTTAGAGAGTTGAGGTCCTTAAAGAATTCTTTTCTATACATTTTCCCCCCAACACTGTCATTTGTGATTAACAAGCTCCTTTTTTGGGGTCTCTCTAAGCATTTTGGGAGTCCTCAGATAAGTTATTTATTTTCTATGTGAGAACCTTCTGCAAAGGCCTGATGCTGAAAAATAATCTTTTTCTACTATACACAAGTAAACATCTTATTCAAAGAAAGTAAGTGCAGTTCCTTCAGGATTCCCCGCAATAGTTGTCTGTACTGACTCCTTAGACCCCAATACACACACCTACATATATACACACATATGAATGCATGCAAACATGCACACATGCATTCACGCACATACACATTTGCTACTAGAATAATTTTTTGTGGAAGGAAAAACTAATTCTTAAGTATTCAACTTGGCATTATATCTCTTCTAGTTTCTTTTTAATATTTTTCAGTTATCAAATTTTATTTTTATTCAGTCATTGAACGTCTCAAATCAAAGTTTGAATGTTTCTATTTAAATATACATTTTGTATAATTGGAAATATTATTTGCTCTAGCTTCAAAATTCATTGAGAATATACCTACCTTGCTTACCACACATTTTTATCACTGTGTGCAACGGTCTATGTCATCATTTCCCAGACTGTGTTATCCAAGGACTGGGAGGACATGCTGCAACTTTTTGAGACGGAAGGATAACTCTAAATGGAAATCTTCACATTACAAATTATTCATTTGAGATGATAGACTATTACTGCTTCAATTTGGCTTTATTTTTATGGTTGGCATGGGAATTTCCTTGGAAGAAAATGTGGTAAAATTTTTGCTAAAGATTTCATTAAAAGGTGAATAATGACATTATTTTGTAGAAAGGCTGTCAGTAAGTTCTCCCCAAACAGAACAGCACAGACCCACTGGCTCTTCTATTCACTACTGGAAAAGTTGCAAAGACTGTGGATCAGGAATCATAACTTTTAAAATCCTGTAAATGTTTGCACTTCCTAAGATTTTAACTTGTGGAGAGTTTTCACCTCTAACTGGCTGTCTGCAAGTCATTAGAGATTAATTTTCTGAGCCTTTGATAAGGAATCTAAAAAAATGTCATAAGTTTTGTGCCAATGTTACTCTCCTATGCAAAAGGAATAAAATTGAAATCAATAACCAGAGGGCTTCATCAAACCTAGCCTCAAAACTTTTCTAACCCAGCATTACAGACTCACTTGTTTTCTAAGCCAGTGTTGGGCAAGATGCCCACTACCCCTTAGTAAAGACAAGTCATTAAGAGAAATGTGAGCAAGGACACAAGGAGAGGATTTGGAGGGGCATCAAGCTGTGACTCTGCATGTTATAACTTAGAAAATACTAAATTTTTAATTGTTAGATACACAAATAGCAACTGCTAAAACAAGATTAAAAATCAGGTAAAATGTCCATAGTCAATGGCAATGAAAGGAAGAAACATTAATATAAGAATTTTAGTATCTATGCCTGAGAAATGTTATAGGCTTGGCCAAGAGAAATGCCATTTTCTGTGGCATATTGGATTTTGTTCATTTACTGCCATAAGTTCATCCAGTATTGCATCTCTACCCTCCTCATTCTTTAGCCACAACAGAGGCTACTGACCTTGCTTTGTGACTGGAGCTGACACAACAAGGGTATGTGCTCAAACTGTAACTAATTCATGAAAGACACTAGGCAAAACTCTGACTTGTGTAAGAAGACTTTTGTGCCTAAACCCTTGCCTGAAGGATCCTGATAATTAAGAAATATGCTTCTCATGCCTGAGCAAGTGAACTTTGATCAATGATACATGAGAGGTAAAACATCATCAGAAGACATGTGATTTTATTTCCCATTTAGGTATGGGAAGTCTGTTTCAAAACAGACTTTTTTATTGAAGAGAGTCTTTAAAAACTCTTATACACCCAAAAAGCCAGTTACATTTGTTACAAAGCAGAGACTAGCTTAGTGATATTCCTTTGAATTTGTTCTTCTTGCATTTCTATCATTCCCCTTCTCCTTCCTCTTCTTTCCTTTTTGCATGTGAAGAATTGTAAGTATCAGAAAGCTTTGGCATGGGGTCCTGCTTTTTATTTATCTTCATATTTAACTAATACAGAATCAAATTTTTCTTATTCATTTATCAAAATACAAAATAAAGCAATGTATATTTTAAGCAGTCACTGGATATAGATACCAGATATAACCTTCCTGTAATACCACATAGGGTAGTATGGAATAAAATGTGCCAACCTACATTAAATAATAGACATAATATCGGATACCAAGCTATTGTAAAGGAATATGAAGTTTTTAAAGTTACCTTCCATTTATTATGCTACTACAGAAAACAGCATTCATAGCTCTTGCTGAGTTTCTACTCTGTTCCTGACAATTTAGGAATAGATGCTGACTCAAAGTTGACTCCAACAAGAGAAACCTTAACACCTATTTTTCCTATGGAAACACACACAGAAACAATACACTGTACAAGATCAATTATAGGTGGAGGCTGCTTATTTGTTCTCGGTTGCCCAGAACCAAATAATCACACAGAAACTCTAATAATAACAACACCACTTAACCTATTAGGTCAGGCTTCTTATTAGGTAACTCTTACGTCTTAAATGAACCCATTTTTATTAATCTGTGTATCGGCACAAGGCTGTAGCTTACTGGTAAGGATCTGGCATCTGTCTCCTTTGGCACCTACATAGAGTCTCCTTGCTTCTGCATACTTTTCCTCTATATCTCTGTTTGGATTTCCTTCCTGAATTTACTCTGCTAAACCATTGACCCCAACATTTTTATTCATCAACCAGTAAAAGCAACAGATATACAGAAGGACATCCCATATTATCTCCCATTTTCTGTCTAAATAAAAAGGAAGGTTTTAACTTTAACATAGTAACAGTACATATAACAAATCAGGTATCAAGCAAGAATTGCAGTTACAATATTTATATTTAATTTATTTTTTATCATAATGAAGGAAAATTATAATCATAACTATGTAGCCTTCAACTCCATCAAAGACTCCAGAAAGATATAATATTACCTAAGTAAACAGGAAGTGTATTGTAAGCAACTTCCAAAACTCTAAAACTGACAGAGACATCTCAATGCCTGGATAGCCACCCAAAGTTCTTCTGTAAACTTGGGGCATCTACCTTCAGCCTACAGGCCCATAGTATCCCGCAAATTTTTCCATGAAGCAGGAAATTTGGAAGACTGTTTTACCTATATTCGCAGCTTGTCAGTCACTTTCTTCTGTGTCCTGAAGAATGTCTAACAGTTTCTTCTGTGAAGCAAGAACCCTGTAGGATCATCCTATCTTTTGGAAAGTTCAGCAGTCACTTTTCTATGGGTCCTGCATGTTAAATTTATGCAGCATACCATTAAGCAGTCCAGTCAATAGCAGTTTCTTGCCTAAATGGTTACCCTTGTCACCTTGAAGGCAAATTCCATAATGAGTTTCTTCAATGCCCATCAACCTATCTGAAGTAATTGGTGTTGGCAGAAGCAGATATGTCTCACTATGAAGAAAAGTAAAAGTTCTTAAAACATTTTAAATTCCATATTCCGTAGGTCTTTGAAAGGTTTGAAGAATACTTATCCACATGAAATGTATCTCTATACATCTAGAAAACCTGACTAACATGACTACAACTTTGACTATTCTAGATGACTATTAATTAATTCATAGTTTTAAATGAGCTGTATAAACACAATACCTTAAATAAGAACAGAAATACATATACACAATGTAACAAAATCAACCTTAAATTTGTATCAATCTACCAAGATCCCTACCAATGCAAAGTATTTATCTTTATATCAATCCCACTTACTGTTTTAGAAATTGATTGTGACCATTAATCCATTATCACCAACCCCTTTAAAATGAAAATAAACATTTATAAACAATTATTTTGGGAATTTGGGTATAGTTTTATCCAAACTGCTTCCTGCTGTTTGTTCAGCGAAGTATTAATTTTTTTTTTTTTTTGGTTTTTTCAAGACAGGGTTTCTCTGCAGCTTTCTATTTATTTATTTATTTATTTATTTATTTATTTATTTATTTATTTATTTATTTTTAGAGCCTGTCCTGGACCTAGCTCTTGTAGACCAGGCTGGCCTCGAACTCACAGAGATCCGCCTGCCTCTGCCTCCCGAGTGCTGGGATTAAAGGTGTGCGCCACCACCACCCGGCATCAGCGAAGTATTCTTAAGGTTCATGGAGAACTTTCCAGGGGTATTGTTCCATGAAACAACATTAGACTGGAAGGAATCCACAACTCATCCTCTGTAAAAGCAAAAGCAAAACCTCTTTTCCAAAGTAACATATATTAAACTCAAATCTTGAAGTTAAGATAACTTTAAAATATATGTTGGTTTAACATAGCAGACCCCAGGATCAAATGTCTCTCTTAGGTCAAAAAACTCAAAGAAAATACAATAATATACATAATCCAGACTCTGTGTATATTTCATCTTTACATGGCATTTTTCTTTATTCCTTTTATCTATTAGTGTCTGTACTCTTTTATATTACTTTTACTGTCTCTTTAAAGAGTTTGTTTTATTTTTTACAACTAATTCTTTTTACAAAAAAATCTATACTCCTTTTTCTCTCCCAGGTCAACATACAATTATCCAACACTATTACCCATTCAGTGGTCTTTTTTTTCTGAGTCTGTCTTTATTGCCTATCTGTAGTCATTTTCTGACCAGGAGTGCATCTTAAAATAGTAAGTGGCCATGGCTAGAACTAAGACTGTTTTGCCTTTTGGCCCTGTCCAGTCCAACATGGCAGAGGTATGTTCATTGTCAGCTCTGCAATCCATGCTCATTACCCCTGTTCCAGGGACATCTCTTTCCTGTTTCCTTCTGAGTAAGGAAATCCAGAATATCCTGTCTTATTCTGGTGTAGCTCTGATCTGGATGTCAATGGTAAGGGAACAATCAGTGTCTTGGAGACGGAAACTATAGAATTATCTTTTGCTATGGAGCCTATTGATGTACACATTAGTTTAAGTAGTTTCTTTGTTGTTTCTAATGAACTCATACCACTTAAAAGTGCTAGTCCAGAGCCACACATTGGTGCACCGAACTGAGTGCCCAAGGTCCAAATGAGGATCAGAAGGAGGGAAAACATGAGCAAGGAAGTCTGGACTGCGAGGAGTGCTCCCATCCACTGAGATGGTAGGACTGATCCATTTGGAGCTTACCAAGCCCAGCTGGACTGGGACTGAAAAAGCATGAGATAAAACTGGTCTCCCTGAACATAGCAGACAATGAGGGCTGCTGAGAAGCCAAGGACAATGACATGGGATTTGGACTCTAATACACATACTGGCTTTGGGGGGGCCTGGCCTGTTTGGATGCTCACCTTCCTAGACCTGGATGGAGGGGGGAGGAACTTGGACTTCCCACAGGGCAGGGAACCCTTACTGCTCTCTGGACAGGAGAGAAAGGGGGAGTGGAGGAGGGAGGGGGTAATTGGGAAGTGGGGAGGAGGCGGAAATTTTTAATAAAAAAAAAAATAAAAAATAAAACACAGTTTGCCAGCTTAAAAAAATTCTATAAAGAAATCACCTTTACTAAGATGAATGACCCTTGCCCAAACCCCTATCTATCTAAGACTTACTATGATATACTTACTATGATATACTATGATATACATAGCATTGCTACTCATACCCTACACAGATGAATGAACAGTTTTGTCACTGCTAGCCTGGGTTGTAATGTACACACTCTCATTCACACACATGCACATGTTGTTTATGCTTCCCTCCATACACAGACTATCATGTAAAACATAGGAAATAGATATGTAATAGTTGGTGAGTAGATGAGCTTTCCAAAGTAAAAATACCCTATACTTCAATGGACTCTTTAGCTGATGTTTATACCAGTTCAGTAGTCTTTCAAACACTTTTTTTAAATCATGGTTTTGTTTGACTTGGGTTTTGGCTTTTAAAATTTCTAGCTTTTCTTGCATGGTTTTCTGTCTGCTGCTCCAACATATTTACAAACTGAAAAGTTCGCCACTTCTTTCCTTATATCTAGTGCCCACAGAAAATGGTAAGCTTCAGATCTCTGCAAACAAAATGTCCATTCTTCATTTCCTTGACCATATACTAATAATTCCCTCACTGGGGGAAGGGAGTTGAAGCTAGTTTTAAACTCACAATCTTTTTGCCCAGCCTCTTAAATATTTAGATGATAAACATGGACAAAATCATCCCAAATAAGCAGTTCTTTTTATATATTTTTATCGTTATTTAAGTGTATGTGTGTTGGGGAGGAGTGTGGGAGTGTGGGGGTGAGTGGGTGTTTGTCTCTGTGTATGGATGCCCACAGGTGCCGGAAGGAGGTATTGGATCTCTGAAAGCTTGAGTGATAAGCGGTTGTTAGCTATCCAACGTAGGTACTGGATTCATATTCAGTCCTCTACAAGAGCTATTTCTCAGGGTTTCTAACTAACCAGTTGGTTGGTGATCAATGTAAATGTCACCTTCACCATAGCTACTAAAGTTCAAGATGACTGTTCACATTCAGTTTCTGACTTGAACTCTGCTTAAATACTTATTTTTCTACTACACTGAGAGTTTTTGAAGAAAAAAAATCTTATTCCACTCTTTATTGATCACAGGGTATAACAATCAACCAACAATTCTTAAATTCTTAAAAACAAATTCTTAAACAGTGACTTTTGAATAGAACATGAACATTGAGACCAACTGCAACATATCTACCTGCCCCTGAAATGGACACTCTTTTTATTGTATGGTGATGACAGAGAAGGAATAAATTCTTCTGTGTTGTATCTTTGGGGGTTACATGCAAAAAGTTGTCAGTATTTGCTACATGAGTGGATGATGGCTAAAGTCTTGTTCCTCACAGTATTCGCCAGGAACCATCTAGAGAAGAGAGCAATAGCACTCCTGATTCTCCTTCATCAGTTTCCTATCCTCCAGAGCGCAAATGACACCTGAAGCTTTTCAGTTCTAACAAATATCAATTCGTTTCCCACATCTCTGCTCATCTTCCATTGCTCAAAAGTAACAAAGTAACAAAACAACTAGAACTCATATGACCATCTTTGCAAATGAGACTTAAGCGAATTAAGTCAGGCTTATGTAACAATAAGCATTTTGGGATAAAAATGACTGTCTCATGTTTCTAGCTTGCTGAGTGACCTTAAAAAAGTCATTTCTTTTTTTTTTCTCCAGTTTTATTTTTACATATCATTTGTAACAAGTTTTCAGGCTGTTTTTTTTCTTTCTTCTTAGATAAAAGTTTCCTTACCAAATGGTAAGAATACAGCAACTTTCAGTGTAATTAGAGACAATGTAGGCCCTCTGCAATACAATTACCAATAAAAATGATAATTTGGGGAAACAATTAACTTCAGTGAAACAGTGCGTTTGGCACACCCCTTGCCAGCCCAGGAAGATAGCTTGTACACTTCTGCTTGCTCTGGTATTAATCTATAGAGTGACAGAAGAAAGAGAGCAGCTGCCGTAGTTTTGGAGAAAAATCAAACTCAGTGCTAATTTTCAATGACAGAAAAAATATGATCATGGTAATTACAGCATAATTACAATGCCCTGAGTCTAATTTTAGCAGCAAAGTAAAATAAAGAATGGAAAACCAATATAAAGGATAAGAAAACTGCATCAACTTTCTACTTTCTAAAGATAATAGAACCATAAGCAAAGAAGTGTTGGTTTATAGGACAAAATCATTATCTACACATTGTATTGAAGTCCCCCCCAATTTTCTTTTCTGAAAAATCATTCAACATTTTTTAGATTAAATAAGTAGATGCAGAGTTCTCTTAAAACAAAACATTAAATAGGATACTATTTTGAGCATGAGCTGGGCATGGGAGCATATGTCTGCCATCTCACTGCTGGGGAGAGGGGGGAGTTGGAAACAGGTGAATCCTAGGGGCTCTCTGTCTGGTCATTCTGTTCTAGATTCAGTGAGGAACCCTATAAAGCTCAGATGGAGAAGCAATAGAGATAGATATATAAACCTCTGTCTAGTCTTCAAATGTTCCTGCATAGGCAAGCACCAACACACACACACACACACACACACACACACACACACACACACACACATGCGCACATGCACACGCACACACACAAGGCTACAGCTATTGGTAGGAGACACTTATGGGACAAGATGTATCCAGAAGACCTTATACTCTATATTTCGAGTAGAATTGTTCTGCATACTGATGTCCGGCTGAATATTAGTCTCAAACTTAACTTATGAGACAGAGATAAAGCATTAGCTTTTTGTTTCAAAAAAAAAAAAAGTAAGGCCCCTGGTTCTCAGAACTGGGCAACATTTAAGCAAAAGGGAAAAGCTTTGATGCCAAGAAAGAAGTAGCAAGAAGAACATGCATTGGAAACCTTGTTTCGCTGCATATCAGCTATAGAATGTTCTTGACTTCCCCATGTCTTTTGGAAAAACTACAATAGTTGTTCATATGCATAAGCTTCTAACGAAGTGATTTTTATACTAGCAATTTGCTATTTTGGAATGAATGATGTTTATTAATGGAATGTTCTTTGCCCGTCAAATGGTTTCTCAGTTTGTTCTTATAGAACCGATCACTTGTATCAGTATCACCTGGGCTGCTTCATAAAAATAAGGATGAGAAATAAAATACTAGCATAAGTCACTTGGCTTTCTTTGTCCTTTGATCTCACTGGTGGATGATCCACATGCCGGATGATATTTTAAAATGTATTTTTAGGATTAAGACTCAATCAGAGCTTAAGGTAGTATAAGTAGACTTACCACTGTCTAGTCTTTCTGTTTGAAATGCATATAATAGTCACTGCCGTGCACTGCAGCTCTGGTCTGTGCTCTATGCACTAGACCCCAGTTCGTGAGCTTCAGGCAAAGGGCTGGAGGTTGAGAATACACACGCAGAGACAGACCGACAC
The DNA here is from genome assembly GCF_903992535.2 of Arvicola amphibius. Classification (NCBI taxonomy): domain Eukaryota; kingdom Metazoa; phylum Chordata; class Mammalia; order Rodentia; family Cricetidae; genus Arvicola; species Arvicola amphibius. The sequence continues at coordinate 23,491,836 of NC_052055.2, forward strand.
GCAGACCTTCAATCACTGGTACCAAAAGCCCTTCTTTATTAGCACCATGTAGGATTAAATACGCTGCAGTCAATGGCCAACAGGTGAAAATCCCATCCTCTGATCCTCTAAGCTAGGCACAACTTCTAGGAACTTCAATTAGAAGGTTCTAGGAGGGAAGAGCAGCTGAAGGCCAGGACTCATTAGTCCCAACAAATCACATGCATGTAGATGTACAGAGGCACATCTACACACCCTATATTTATCATGGGAAGTCATATTTTTCTGCTTCTTATGCTAAACAAAAAGTTCAAATAATTTCTGAGCTTCGAAAGTTCTTCAAGCTTCATGATAAAAGACTGTGCAGAGGTCAAAAGAAGAAAGACCATGAAGGGTTATCTGTTGTCTACTCATTGTCTCCATCTTGGTCATCTTCATGTTTGATACTCTTCACTGCCTTAATCATAAGTGAGAGCACATTTTAGGTTAGACCTTTTATTTTTACAAAACCATCAAAATACACATGTAAATCTAAATACAGATGCCTGCAGAAAAAAAAGACTGGATTTTTGCAAATAAGTTAAAAAATGGCACTAAATCTTTGTAGTATTTGCAATTTAGTTTGTTGCTGTTATTGTTTGTTTGTTTGTTTGTTTTGCTCTGATTTTATTTTGAGCATGCAATTCTATTTGAACAGACTTCTTTCTTTCTTTCTTCTCCTCCACCCACCCAAGTAGTAAGCTTCCTGACCTTTTTTTCTCTTTCACACATCACAAGCAGGCCATGCACAACAGAATAAAGCCTTAGGATGGAATGGGTTTTAATTCTTAAATATCTTTCCACATCTGCTCCTCCACCCACTTGAATCTGATGTTTCTATCCTCAAACATCAGAAGCCAAAAAACAAGCAAAGAACGGATATTATTTTGAGACAAAAGTGATTCTTGATTCGTAAGAACTTTCTAACATACACAAATTTCCCCTAGAACAGGAAATGTCATGAGCTTTCCTAAATTTGGCTGATGTAATTTCCTCTGTGAATGACACCCTTATAGCAGTGGCTGACATTTTCTTCCAGAAATGCACGAATACAGCTGTGGACAGTTGCAGCAGGGGCAGACTTCGAAGGGTTATCCAGGGCAGAATTCATTGAGGAGCTTGTTAGATTATGTCTTTCCTCTTTTGGGCTGGCAGGTCACTTGATGGCTCTCACTAAATGAAACACTGGTTTTCTTACAAAGAGAAAGTATTCAAGGACTCCTTTCGATAGATTTAGCACACATACCCCCACTCCACCCATGACCCAAGATATTTACTTGGGTTCAATTTAAGTCAAAATTTACTCTGAAAAAATTACTCACACAGCACTCGGGAGACAGAGGCAGGTGGATCTCTGAGTTCGAGGCCAGCCTGGTCTACAAGAGCTAGTTCCAGGACAGGCTCTAAAGAGTTACAGAGAAACCCTGTCTTGAAAAAAATAAAAGAAAAAAATTACTCACTCAGACAGAATTTAAAATTTAGAAAAATTTTGCTGACCTTTTGTCACGAACTATTTATTAAAGATTAGCTCTTAAGGCCTTGCCTGATTTAGATTCCTATTTGTTTCTAGTTTATACTGTTGGATTCACAAATTTATCTGCTTTTCCTTCAAACTGTGCTTCAACAAACATTCACCATATGCTTCAGAGACTAGCACTGGGCTAATGAAGGTTTTGCCTATGAGGTGGTGATGATAGTGTTGGTAGGATATACACTGGCAATAAGTTTTGTAGTATAACTTACATAGTGCCATTTAATATTCAATTTACATTGGGATTTTGGTTGTTCAAAGCTCATCGTCTTCATGTCACAATTTAAAACCATGACAACATCATCATAAGAACTTACTAAAAACCAGAGATGACAACTCACATCTGTGTCTCCAGTGAGTATATACTTGCACTATATAGTAAGAAATTATCAAGGAATTCGGACTTGTCCTGAACCTTACAAGGCTCACAACCAGGATATGAAAATTATGTAGAAATAATACAAAGGGGATAAATATGACTAAAGTAATTTATATGAACACATCTTAAGTGTAAATCAATTCTGCTATACTTAGATTTTAGTTTTAATTTGTATATTCCTCTCAGGTAACCTTTCTCAGTATTTCATTAGTTATTCTCATTTTTATTTCAACATCTACATATTTTCTTCATTCTCGTATTTTTAACTGATGACTGAAGTTACTTTTCTTCATGATTCTGTGTCTTGCTCTACCATTCCAGCCCTCATTAAGTTCTTTTGGCACAGCAGTTGTGCCCCGCACTGAAAAACCTGGTCCCTATGTCACATTGTTTGTTCGCCAGCTTATTCCCACACTCAATAGCCATAACAGTATGGTGGGCTGGAAATAACACCATATTACATTTTTAGATTAAAGATTTCTTTCACACATTATGGCAGAGAAGACTTTGCCAAAATCATGAAATAAGTTAGAACTTATTGATGAAGCTGTAAGGAGTAAATAAGTCAATACACATAAAACTCTAAAAATTATGCCAGAAATATGGTTAGTACTTGTCAGTGTTATACAACCAAGTAAAAATTGAATCAAGATTTTATGCAAGTTTTTTTGTCTCTAAGAATTTGTCAGTTCTAAACTCTGCCAGAACTCAGAGATAATATTTAAACTTTACTTCTTAAACCTTAATTATATCTGTGATATAAATGGACTTTATCAGGAAGTGCTATGTACTTGGCATTCTAATGACCACCCATATAACATTAAATAAAAATTAATCATGAGAATCTTTCTTTTGTTATCAAATGCATTCAAAGAACACTTTGATCTAAAAACATCCTACCAAACTGTTAGAATTTGGGACAAAACCTATTTGTATCTAAAACAGTGGTTCTCAAACTTTGGGTCATGACCCCTTTGGTGGTGGTGGCGTTGAACCATCTTTTAGCAGAGGAAGATTAAGACCATCAGAAAACACAGATGTTTACATTATGATTCATAACAGTAGCGAAATTACAGTTATGTAATAAAATATTTTTATGATCTGGGGTCACCACAACATTAGGAGCTATATTACAGATTCACAGCATTGGGAAGGTAGAGAACCGCTGCTGTAGACTATAAAACTTAAGGGTATATTTAAGCTATGTGATTTTGATTATTGATTGTCTTTTCTTAAAGAATGTTTAATGTCTTAAAGGATGTGGGTGGCCTCAATGTTATCTACAATTATAGTGGTCACTGATTGGAAGATATAAGGTATTTGAGTCAGAAAGTATTACTTGTATTAGCTATCTATGCACGTATGTTAGGGTTGGATACGTGATGAGTTCTCAAGTATTCCTGATATGGCTAAAGGAAAGAGAAAAATATTTTTTATACACAATGTCCATCAATGACAGTTAGTTTTAGACCAACATTCATATCAAAGCATGGCTAAAGTGCTGGGGAACTTAATTAAACATGCTTTTGATTCTTTTAAAAGCATGCCTTGAATGCATGTTTTGATAAACTTTGAAGGCATTGACTAAACAGCCTCAAAGCTAGCTCTGGAAGGATCAAAACTTTATTCCTTCATCAGCATCCCCCTCCTCCTAAATTTGCTAGTCTATGAGTCTACACGGAAACAAAGGGAGGCCAGTGTTTTCAACTCTTGTATATAATGTAGTAGAATGAAATTTGTGGGCAGAAATGAATTGAAATTTCTACCAAGTCAGTACACCAATTACTTCGTAATCACTAAGTTGCTTGAAGTCAAAGGTCTAGTTATTAAATAACAACTAAGATATTAAAGGGAAATAAAAACATAGGTGAATCCAGCTATTTCATGATGGTCAGAAGAAAATATCTACAGGTGAATTTTCAGGTAGATAAGGGACCTTAGTAAAGTCCAGACTTTCTATTAAGACTCCTGAAAGATTATATGTATTAAAGCAGACAGGTGAGAAATACATCAGCCCTTATTTAACTGAAAACTAAGCTCAAAATAGTCTCAACTTAGAGTTTTGCCAAATGATTCTCCTCATTTTATTAACTAATTCAGAAAAGCAACTGAATCATCTTTGTAATAAAATAGCACAACTCAGAGCCCCTATCCTTCACATCAACTTCATTTGATGTCTACAATGAAAATACCAGGCAAACAAGTAGATAGTACTACAGATGAAAAAGAAAATATGAGAAAAAAAGAACAGTGAAAGATTAATGAGAAACACAGAGCTTGAAATAATTAAAAACAGACTTATAAAGTATTGAGTAAAATAATAGAATAAAAATGTAAAGGTAATAATCTGATATCATTACTAGAAGCCACAACGAATATCCAGGTAAAAAAATTCACTGTAACATATATCATTAAGAACTCATAAAAAAGGGTAAATGAAAGGTTAAATACAGTAATCAAGGTAGGAATTAATTAAAATATGAATGCAATGATCTTTCAAGTTGACCATAGGAAAAATTAGGAATAAATATAAAAATAAAATTTAAATAAAAATTAAATTAGTAAATTAGTATGAAACTTTGAAATGAGTAAATAATAAAAGAGAAACAGAATAGACAATAAAATCTCAAAAGATGTGGGAAATATGATGAGAAGATAAACCTCTACCTATAATTGGTGACCCTGGTAGAAAACATAAGTAGTATTTGTCATCAGTGACTAGCCACACCTTGGCTGGTTTTCAAAACAAAAGAAATATATCAAACCACAAATTCAAGAGACTATGAAACCTATGCAATTAGTAAAGAGCAAAACTAGAGGAAAATTGGAAAGAAATTTCAAAATTTATAAGAAGGAAAAATATACACCAACAGTTATTAAATAGTAATGCCAAGTGCTGGCTTTTCAACAGAATTGCCCTGCAGATGACAAAGGAATGGCAATTTTCTTACAATGGAGCACATTAAGAACTGTCTGCATTACACCCAGTAACAAACACACATAGAAAACCAGAATCTTGGAGAGATGTCCAAAAAAGAAAGTAAAGACATTCTTCAGGAAGGGAAACAGTCACGTGCTAAAGTGCCAAAATATAGATCAATTAAATTCATTGTACAATATAGGCCACTGCACTGAGCAACAAATAAGTTTATAGAGAGAAAATGTGACTCTGCTAAAAATTATCTATAGTACAGACCATAGAGCTAGTACCAAATAAAGGCAGTTTTAAATTACACAGGGCAGTCACTGAAATTGAGAGAAACTAAGCTATAAATTAATAACAGAATGTCAATATTATATAAACTTCTCATGGGATTCACGGAAAATAGTAAGAACTACACTATAAATTCCAAACTCAGAATCAATGTATAGAAGAAAGAATAATGGTAATACCATAAGTCATAGGCAATATTTCTAACAAAACTGAATAATAAAGTATCCTCATGAACCCCAAATTGAAGCAACAGGTGGAGAAATGTAATCACCCAAAGCAGGCACCAGACACATACCTGGTGGACATACACACATGAAGGCAACACACCCATACCAGAAAATAATAAACATGCTTAAAAGTCTCCATAGAGTTACATCAAAGAAAGTTGTCACCCGAAGAGGGCATTCATTATTCTCTGGAATTGGAGTTAGAGACAGTAGTGAGTTGTCATGTAGATGTCAGGAATTGAATCCAGGTTTTCTACAAGATCAGATAGTCCCTTTAATCACTGAGCCATCTCCCTAGTCCTTCTTCAGAGATTTTTAGAATTAATTTTTTTAGTTTTGCATGCATCTATATATTATATATTGCAGATATAAACAAATTTACTATTAGAGGGAAAAGCAAAGAAGGCACATCAACATACAAGTCTACATAAGGAATTTCTCAAGGAGACTGTAACAACTAGGAAATAAGACCAGCAGTTGACAAATGAAATTCATAATCTTTTAATTATGAAATTTAAAAGAAAGAAATAGGCTGCTAATCTATTAAAAAGGCAACTGTCCTACTTAACATTAATTATGAAATTGACACAGTCTAGAGTCACCTGAGAGAGGAGTCTCAGTTAATTATTTCTTGGGTCACTCTGGCCTTTGAGCATATCTGTGGGGCATTGTCTTGATTATTAATTACTGTAAAGGTGTCCAGCCAACTATGGATGGCATCCTTCCTTGGGAAGGTGGTGTTGGGACTTTATAAGAAAGCTAGCTAAGCATGAGTCTTTGAGTAAATGATCAAGCAACATTCCTCCATGATTTTCGCCATCAAATTCTTGCTTGAGTTCCTAACCTGACTCTTCTCACCAGTGGACTATGTTGTAGAAGTATAAGTCAAGTGAATACTCTCCTCCCTTAAGTTGCTTTTGGTCATGATGTTTGCCACAGCAACTGGAACAGAAGTTCATAAAAGGGAAGAAATATTTGCTAGCTATATATTTGACAAAGGAACAAATTCCAGAATATACAAAGAACTTTTAAAAACCCACAAAATATTAACACCTTATTGATATGCATTTTAATATTGCTTCTAAACCTTTTTATTTTCTTAAACTTTCTCCTGCAGTAAGAAAGTACTTATTCTTCACTCTGGCTTATCCACATTCACAAAACCAGTCCTCCCAGGCTTGCTGATGGAGGCATTTCTATTTTTTGTTAATTATACCCAGTGCAGTGACATGGCCTTTCTTTCCAAAGAACATATTTTTGATTTACAGCTGTTTACATGAGAACATATCTTTTCACCATGGTAAATCATAACCAAAGCCAGTGTTGTTGATTTAGAACTCTTAGCTCCCGGTTCTGCCATCACATACTTCCTTCAGGGTCCTTCTGAATTCTGAGTTCTAACAGCACAGCCCTTTTAGCATTTAGTTAATAGCAGCACTGGAGTTAGAGGGAAGAAAGCAAGCTATTCTCATGGAAAACATCGTTCTTTCATCAGCAAATTCCATTAAATACAAGACTGACCATCTTTACCAATGGAATCTCCTTGGTTTTGTCAATGAGTAGCGTATACATTCTGAACCAGATAAACTCTCACCTTATTCAGGAAGAACATAAATGACAAAATAAAAAAGAATACCATGAGATGCATGCTATAATAAACTCAGTATTTAACATATTGCCACGGAGATAAGGATCGAAGTGAATACTCTAAGGTAAAATTAGGTAATTAGAGAAGATTTCAAGAAGGGGTTGTAGCCAGGAGAAGGGGTCTTTCCTCTTAGGAAGAAAGGGAATGGGCAGAGAAATCATATAGAGAAGATTTAGAAGTTGTAACAAGCTTAATGTTTCTCATGGTAGGGAAAATAAAACTCTTCTGAAGATGGTCATAGTCTAGTTCCCAGTTTCCATGAATAGCTATCTCATATACCACAGGGACATTACAGCCTCGATTATAGGGTTTTTAGAACAGACAGGTTGTCCTGCAGGGCCCTCGTGGGTCAACTCATACATGGTCCTTAAAAGAGGAATGAAGTAAGACAGGGTCAAAGCCGTAGAGATTGTAAATGGCATGCGGCTGACTTTGAATTGGAAGGCAGTAATGAAACAAGGGATTCAGGCCATCTCTAGACACTAGAAAAGTTAAATAATACATTATCCCTAGGTCCTTAAACAAGGACCAAGCTGTAAACACCTTCAATTTGGTTCAATAAAAATAATGTTGAGCCGGGCGGTGGTGGCGCACGCCTTTAATCCCAGCACTCGGGAGGCAGAGGCAGGCGGATCTCTGTGAGTTCGAGACCAGCCTGGTCTACAAGAGCTAGCTCCAGGACAGGTTCTAAAGCTGCAGAGAAACCCTGTCTCGAAAAACCAAAACAATAATAATAAAAAAAAAAGAATAATGTTGAGCTTCTTAACTCTAGCAGCAAAACAGTCAAGTTATGCTGTTTTAACCATAGTCTGTGGTGGTTGCTATAGCAACAATAGTAAACTAATATAGTAGAAGATCATGTCTGAAATGTGTGGGGTGTGTGTGTGTGTGTGTGTGTGTGTTTGTGTGTGTGCACACGTGCGCGCATGCTTAGGAGTTGAAAAGAGGGAGGCAGAGTGTGATGTCAATGGAAAAGAACATGAGAGCTCACAGGCAGAATTTCCTAACAAAAGTATTCTGAATTTCCCCAGGAGAAATGAGATCTTGGGAGCGTGATCCTTACATAGAAGCTAGCATTCCGTTTGTCTGTTATGGTTTTCCCCTTAAGGTTCAGATTTTTCAACTATATATCTTGTCCTCTTACAGAGATGGAGCTCCACGTTGAACTTTGAGTTCCTAATGTGCCTTAGGAGCCACTGTTATTCTGAACACAACCAAGAACTTACTCACACACAGACATACAAAAACTATTTGCTCTTGTCTCTTGAATGCTGTGATCCTTTTAGTTGCTGAGAATTCTATCCACTAATAAAAATAAGACCAAAAACGTTGATAAAGGCCATACAACAAAAAAAAAAAAATCAGACTGCAATAGGAGAGATTAATATAAAGTCTTAATTAGATTTTTCAAGGCAAGAAAGCTTTTCCTGAGATTTCTCTGCCTCTTATCCACTCCTCCACTGTTCTCAGCCAATCACGATTTTGTACTTATTTCTTCTTTCATCGCTTTGGTTTTAGGAAGTGATCAGATTTATTATAAACAGGCTGAGCGAGTGTATTTAAAGTCTGCCTTTACTTCCCAACTTTAGTCCTTGTCTCCATTCCTGATTCCTTGGTAAAGCAGGCGGCTGGCTATGTGCATGACTAAATTCAGTAACCATGCTAACTGTTAGAGAAGTTCCCAAAATAGAGAGCAGACCACCAAAAGCTGGGCCTGGGAGAGGAAGGAGAATATGTGATACTAGAAGTCCTTGGAAGCATAAGAAAGGGTCTTTTTTTTTTTATGTCAGCGGGATTTCTCTGGATTAGGAATGATTGCTGGGCTGTGTGTATAGCGTTGCAAAATGCAATGAGTTTCACAATCTCTACGTGGTTTTCTGTGAAGTCACTGGTGGCCTCGGCTCTCCAAAACACTTCACAGTGAACACTTTGATCCTCTATGATATCAGTCTTGAGCTGCTAATTGCTTCCAAGTGAATTTGAGATTGCCAAGAGTCTGGGTGGTGTCTCCCATCTGATTCAGTTCTTTGCTCTGCACTTACATATTTGTGTGCTCCCAAAGTCCTCGAAACAACTCACTAGCAGTTAATCCTTTCAATGTACCAGAAATAAGACATGTGCAAGCTAACCTGAAAATGGATAGTTATGTTCTTTTTCCTTACATTCACTCTTTTACAGGGGATCCACTAAAGACTGGAGTCTCTAATCCTTTGTTTTGTACCTTGAAGGCAATTTTCTCTGCTTTGGGTGCCCAGGCAATGTTACTAAATAAAATGTGTGAGATTTGAAAAACATTGCAGAAAGGTGGCTATAGAAACAAATACTACAACTGCCTAAACCTGTACAGATTTTTAGTTTGTTGTTAACTAACCCATTTTCTATGTCCACACCCAATTACATGTGTGTTCTGTGTCCCCTGTAATGTATAAAATGTACAACGTAGTCACTTTGTCTTCTCTTCTTACACCACTCTTCTGAAAGGCACCCATCTCTGGTCTTTGCTACAACTTTAAAAATGCTCCTTAGTGTCTAGTCCTTCTTCCAGTAAATTCCAGCATCAAATTTTCTTTGGCTACTTGAGTATGTTAACAAAATTAAGCAAATAAAATGCCTTTGTAACTAGGTAGATGCTACTGGCTAATTCTCTAGCACTCAGAAATCACTTCTTAATGTTTTCTTCTCTGATTGCTTCTTGGGATCACAATGTCCCCTTCCCCCAAAATAAGGTGGTCATATCTCTAAACCCTGATGCTGAAAATTAATGACCATTTATTCTAAGTGATGGAGTTCAGAGTACTTGGGATGGTAGTGTCTCACCTCTCCCAGCTTATCCTGTAATTCTCTATTATATATCTCCACTTTATCACCTTATGTTAAGTTTAAATTTCAATTTCTTTATTTCATGTGTCTCTTAGCATGCTCTGTCCTCTGCCTCGACTGAACTTAGTACCAACTTAAGATTATCTCAATTTCCAAGTCTCTAAAAACACTGTTTAGCCATGCCAAGATGTTTATAAAGTCTGAAGCATTTCTCCTTATGGTCTTGTAAGTGTTCATGGGAAGACACAAGTAAGGGTCTACTCACTCAAAAGAGGGCATTACAAAATAGAAGCATGCATGAGAGTTGCAGGGGTGTGGGAGATTCAGGCAACTTCATCACAGAAAATCTCACTCCAGCATGTGTGATGACTAACAAAATTCACACAAACTAAACTTCCCTGTACAATTTAGGGCATTCATACAAAAGACTCTCCTCTCCTATCATAATTGTTTGCTACTTAATTAAACTTGGGAAGGGGCCACTTAAGTATTAGAGTTTTGTGAACTTGTTGAATCTTATGAGCCTCTCTCCCCCTTTCGGCATCTTGCAATTCAAAGGAAGCATCTACATACAATCTAGCCTTTTTTACACTTGCTATTTTATCTGCCCTTTCTCTATTTCCTGGTCTCATTTGAACTTTGGAGAAAGTGATATAGATATCTGATCATGTTCTTCCATTTATGCCTGAACAATGGGCCACTATGTCATATCCATAATTGTTTAATGTCAACACCTTGTCAGATTATGAGTCCCTGTAGTAAGCAGTGCTCACTACAGAGAAGACTTTTCTCCTTGTGAGTCTGGCAGGAGCATAAATATGTGAGCATAAGTGCAAATGCACAGAAGGCATCTTGACAGCCACACCACATCCATTTAACAAAGCAATAGCGATAGCCTGCCAGAAATGTTTAAGCTTTGCCTTGGCTTACAATAGCAAGCAAAGGTTCCTTCTTAAGGAACAGGCCTTAAGTTCACACTTCAAAGAGGTTGGATGCACCAATAATAATCATGCCACCATTACCCTAGTTGGCACATCCTGCCTGGTATGTTGATAATAGTATAGAATGAAAATCTCCAAACCAAGCAAGACTGCTGTTAGCAATTCTCTCACCATAGCCTAGATAGAGCCCCTGGTACTAAGAAAGCTAGCCTGTAAGAGGAGAGAGCCACTTGTTCGTCCTGGCCACGCAGAACTGAAATAGTCACACAGAAACTGTATTATTTAAATCACTTGTTGGCCCATTAGCTCTAGCTTCTTATTTGCTAGTTCTTACATATTAATATAACCCATTTCTATTAATATGTGTATTGCCACGTGGTTGTGGCTTACTGGCTAAAGTTCCATTCATCATCTGTCTAGCATAAGCTATCATTAGTGTTTTTGATTTTAGCCATTCTGAGAGGTGTAAGATGGTATCTCAAAATTGTTTTGATTTGCATTTTCCTGATAGATAAGGAAGTTGAACATGCCCTTAATTATCTTTTGACCATTTGAAATTCTGTTGAGATATCTCTGTTTAGTTCAGTACACCATTTTTAATTGGGTTATTTAGAATTTTAATGTCTAATTTCTTGAGTTCTTTATATATTTTGGAGATCAGTCCTTTGTCTGAAGTGAGGTTGGTGAAGATCTTCTCCCATTCAGTAGGTTGCCTTTTTGTCTTATTGACTGTGTCCTTTGCTTTACAGAAGCTTCTCAGTTTCAGGAGGTCCCATTTATTTATTGTTGCTCTTATTGTCTGTGCTACTGGGATTATATTTATGAAGTGGTCTCCTGTGCCCATGCATTGAAGGCTACTTCCCATTTTCTCCTCTATCTGGTTCAGTGTGGTCGGATTTGTATTGAGGTTTGTCTCTAGTGCATGTACTGATTTTTGGGATCCTATTCTCTTTGAATGTATACCTTGCTCAACCTGGGTATAGTGGGGAGGGCCTTGGACTTTCAGGGCAGGGTGTCTTACCCTCTCTTAAGATTTGAGGGGGAAAGGAGGAAGAGGGTGTGTGGAGGGAGTGGGAGGGGAGTGGGAAGGGAGTGGGAGAAGGGGAGCAAGTAGGAATTTGGATTGGTATTTTTAAAGTAATATAATAATAATAATAATAATAATAACAAAAAAACAATAATAGAAAGGATGTGAGAGTGAAGAAGGTTTAGATGGTTCTGAAAGTACCCTGAGAGTCCTGGGTGTGGGTCTTGAACACTGTCAAGAGGTTTGGAAGGTCAAACTGTTCCTATCAAGATTGTTCTCTTTACTATGGTGACCTCTTTTCATTGTGCAAAAGCATCTATATTAATCGGGGAAATATTAGAATATCCTTTCTTTGCTTGATTACTTGATTACACATAACATTGGAAGTAAACAAAAATAAAATTCCATGACTTCTATTCAGTTAGGTAGCAAAGATATTTGCAGCACTGGGAGATGGCTCAGTCAGTAAAATGTTTGCTGTGTAAGCATGAGGACCTGAGTTCAATCCCCAGCATCCACGTTAAAATTTGGGCACAGCAGCAAGTGTTTGTATGCCAAATGCTGGGGTCTTAGAGATAGGAGGCTCCCTGGCCAGCCAATCTTGCTAAATTGTTGTACTCCAGGTTCAGTGGGAGGCCCTTTCTCAAGAAATAAGGTATTGAATGGGTGCATGAAGACAGCCAAATTATTTTCCAGGCTCTGGATATACATGTGTGAACATGAACACACACACACACACACACACACACACACACACTTTTGGACATTTTCTTTCTGTAAACCATAGACATTTTCATAAAAACATATTGCTTATGTTAGTATATGATGAAACTCTTCTGATGTTAAAATGTTTTTTCTCTCTTTAAAACATAATACAATAAATGTTATCATGTGTAATGTATCCTTGGGCTTCTTATCAATGTCAGCCAAGGACTTGGAAAACTAGTGATATGTTTCTCTGTTTAAAAGTCTGGCTTTACAAGGAATGGTCTGCCTACAGTGAAACACACCTGTTCTGTGCAGCTACGAACCTTGAATTGGTGCAGTCATGGCTTCATTACCACGTTCCAGTTGCAGACCAGCTCTATCATTCCAAAATGGTCCCGCATCTCTTGTCCTTTACATCCAGTCGTTCTCCTCATCTCAGCCCCCAAGGAAGCATTAAATTGTTTTGTATCCCTATTTTCTTTCCCAGAGTATCATGTAAAATGAATAATAGTGTATGTAACCTTTTAAGGCCGATTTTTTTTTCATTTAGCATAATGCATTTGGAATCCACTTATATTGTCGTGGGGTTTGTGGGTTTCCCTATAGTGCTTCTAACGTTGTTAGGTAGGATTTTCTTGGTTGTGCTTTTCTAAACAAGGTCTCACCAAGTAGCCTAAACTGACCTTGAGATTACAATTATCTTATCCGTGTCTCCACACTGCCAAATTAAGCTAGGCACCACATCTGGCTCATGCATTGCTTTACCACATTTCTTTCTCCATTCACCAGTTCACAAACCATAGGATTATTTTTAACTTTGGGCAATGGTGACAAAGCATTCACAGACAAATTTTGGGGTGACCATAACTTTTATGGTGCTGTGGGTGGGTATAACCAGGAATTTAAAGAGAAGATGGTTTAGATATTTGAGGATGAAAGGGGGCCATGTTAGTCAGAGTGGTAGTCTGGACAAGCTGCCTTTTTTGTCTGCAAAAGTCATAGATTCAAGGGAAATCAGTATGTAGAAGATCTAGTGGGCATGTTTTTGTCCTCTTCAGACTTTTCTGTGTGGCTGGCCTCAAGTTCTCCTGAGGTACTTACTCTACCTCAGTCCTAGCTCCAACTAATGGTAATGCTGGGGCTGAACTCTTTAGTGACCCAAAGTTTAGGTTAACTAGACATGAGCCCACTTGCCCTGTATCTAGAACAATCAATAAGCTTGTAAGGACTCAAGCGTTTTTTGTTTCTTATTTTTGTCTTTAAGTAAGATAATCTATTAAGAATATATATTTTTTTAAAAAAAATGGTAAGTCAATACCTCTGTCTCACCCTTTTTTGTCATGTGTATTTCCATATTAGAGGCTAGTCTAGAGGAAAACAGTCACATTTCTTCTCATTGTTCTCTCTCTCTCTCTCTCTCTTTCTCTCTCTCTCTCTCTTTAATCTTTCTGGAAAGTTAGCTCAACATCAGTTTGTGTCTTATTATTCATAGTAAAGTCTTCTAAACTGCCTCCACAGTTGCTTATTATCTTACCCATTCATGCTACTTCCAGAAATTAAAATGTATTTTTGAGTCCATTAGCCAATAGAGGGATGTATACTTACATAGATAAGTTAAAGGTCTACTTGGTAACATAGCAAATATTTCATTTCTCTGGAACAGTGAAGAGACAGTACCAAATAATTTTCAGAATGATAAGACTCTGAAATTGATGACACAAGTAGCAGGAAGATCTAAGTCCCAATACATTTGCCATTCAGTTTGTCATGGAATTTAAAGCTAGCTTGGGGGAAGCAGGCCTGTTGGTGAAATATATTAGCAATAATCCAGAAGAGGAGAATTGAGTTAGAATCCTTTAAAAAGAGACCTTTCATATTCACTTTTTGGAGTTTTAAATGTCTGGCCCTGGCCCATTGTTATTCAGAGGGATCTTTGTTGGAAAGGCTTATCTCATTTACTTAATGAGAAAAATTTGGGTTCCCACTGAGAAGAAAGTAAAGGTGATTTAAATAGCTTCAAATTAATGACTTGGTCAGATTTTTAAAGCATTTCTTAAAATTCAAGTCTTCCATTTGTTTATTCATTGACTTACACTTTATTCATTCATTTGGTTGTATATTTATTTAACCTACTCAATAGGCATTAATTAAGCTAGCTCTACAAACTTGTAGCCTTTAATTAACCTCTCTCCTAAATTAGGTTTTATTTTTGAACTAAATTTTAAACTCCCTTCGATATAAGCAACCAAACATGTCTTTAATATTGACCAGTGGAAACATTTCATGGTGGAATTTCACTAGATAACTTCCTACTTGCCTGCAATCTGACAAGCAAACAGCTCAGACTACCAGTATAGATTCAAAATGAATTTCTATTTATAAAACTCAAAATTGATCAGACAGACTCCTTTCTGTTTTATCTCCATGGAAACTTTTCTTTTGCTGGGTTGCAAATGAGGAAGAGCCATGGTGGGGGTGACAGAACCTTGGAACAGCTCTCCTTTCAGGTAAGAGCGCTTATTCATCATCTATCGTGTAAGTACTGAGATCCCAATACTGGGAACATTGAGGAATTCACAGACACAGGTTTTGATAAACTAGGAGACTGAATAAATATCAACTTCATAAGGCAACGATCTGCCTAAAGAAGACTTGCAGTGTAAACAAAACACTTGAAGTTGAAAATAAAATTTTGCTACACAGACAGAACACAAAAGGATTTGGAGCTGATGAAACAAGAGAAGGAAAAAATAATAATTACACAAGGCTCCAAACAAACTTCACAAAGTAATAGCAAAAGATATTTAAAACTGTGAGTGATTTGATGCCTAATTCAAGAGAACTAGAGACTAGATTCAGCCCAATCAAACGACTTATCACTAGTGGAATTTAACTAGGAAGATTGAGGCAGAATTTGAATAAGATTTGAATTTGGGAAATAGCAGATTTGCAGAAGAAACAGTAATTTCATACCTACCTGTGTCTAAATTTCTATATATTTAAAATGAAAGTTTACAGAGAAAAAGTCTCAGGGAAGAAATGCTTCCATTATTTGTCAGGTTGAAGACTGAAAAAAAAATCCAGCCACATTATTAGAATATTCCAGAAACTATTTCCAAATTTTAGATGCATATGATATGAAATTCTATAGCCTACCCTCAGCCTCAGTTGGTCCCTCTGCCTTTCTCAGTATACTGTGATAGCAAGAGGAAGAGACATACCACAGAATAGAATATTCTCAAAGTATTTTGAACTAATACAGGAAAATGTGCACAAACACAAGCCACTCAATATAAAGGCTGGATTGAAATGGTTCAGTAAAGATTATAGACAACGGAGCATTCGTCTGAGACAACTGTGAGTGACAGAAAGTGCTATTCAGGAAAACAATGTAACTAGACCTAAACGAAAAAGGTCTTGGATTAAGCTAATTAGGTGAAGAATTAAAGGTAGATCACCATGAGTGAAGAAATGGTCAGACCTTGCAAAAACATTGTCTAAAGTAGAGAGACGGCCAACTTTGAGTAGGTGCCACAAGATTTGGGGGAAAACATAGAAAGATTTGTTCCCCTAAATTCTTGTCTTCCTCTCCAATAGCTAGTGGAAGCATACTTCTTTGTTTTCAAAGAAATAAATGTCTCTGGAGTACAAATGAGGCCTTTCATTACTGCTATTCCTCAGCCATCACAAACTCAGAAGAAATGTCATAAATCATACATTGTCTATTTGTCTGAACTATAAACACCAGAGTCAACAGAGCCATGCATGTGCATGCACACACAGAAACATACACACACCACACACAGGAGCACACACACCATATACCCACATGCAAACATACATGCCACACCACACACGTACCACAAACACACATGCACGTCATACAAACACATGACAAATCTCCCTCCCTTCCCCTTCCTCCTTCTCCCCCCTCACTCTCCCTCTCACACAAATACATACATATACATACAGATACCATAAACCAAACCAAATACACAACATATATATACACAATTAAAAATTTAGATTGAAGAAATGAGACACCAGATAAATTCTAGGTCTGTACAAAGCAATAACTGTCATTGGGGATGGTAAATATGAGGAGAAATATTTCTGTTTTTTCTTCTATTTTAAATGTTTTGTAGTAAGTATTATGATGATAGTAGAAAGAACTTTTATAAAAAATTAGAAATATACTATATAATATGCTCATATTTTAAATGTTATGTTATTCTTTAAATATAATAAAGAGACTGTCATGAGTTTAAGGTCTATATTGTAAGATATAGAACAACCATTATTAAAAATCAGGGTATCATATTTGAAAAAAATTAACAGAGCATGAACTTAAATATTAAATATTAATTGTCTCAAAGAATACAGTGACAGAGAGAAAATGAGCCAATTACAAATGAAACAAATACAATAAAAACAAACAAGAAGCCCAGCATATTGGCTTTGAATCCAACCAGATTTATGAACACATTAAATATAAGTAGTCTAAATAGACACTCCATAAGGCATAGACACAGCTCAAATATTTTTGTCAACAAACAACATTTATTAAACACAGACATGAGTAAATTTTAAATTATGTAAAAGCATTCTACACAGACATTAGTCATGAAGAACATTGAATTGCTGTGTTAATGTTATACAAAGCATATTTCACACCCAAAGATATCACTGCAAATAGTTTGACAAAGATAAAATATTCACATTTATCAAGGTATAACACAAAGTATGTGTGTGTTTTGAAAGAATGCATCAAACACTTAAGAACCAGGCAGCTGTTAAAAAAAAAAAAGACAAATCTAGAGTTTTGTATTTTGCTTTTTCTAGAAAATAGGGGAAAATGAAGAATATATAATATATATTTATATATAATTATATATATATTATATTTATATAATTTAGACAGCATAAGACATCAAGCTGAACTGACTGCTTCTTTTAGAGTATTTCAAGGACCTTTAAGTGTTCACCAAGGAAGACCGTATTCCTAATCACAAAGCAAGACAACATAGTGTTTAAAATAGCAGCCATACAGAATACTAGTTATTATTCTAAAATGAAAATAATAAAAATATGTGATATAGAAAGCTACAAGTAAACTTTTGAACAATTCTTAATAGATGCATAGGACTTTTGATAGTAGATAACAAAGAAATAGTTTAAATCTAATGTTCTTCATTAGTAGATAGCAAAAGGAATTAAAATTCAAAATAAGTATATGAACAGAAATGCTATATACAAAGATTACCAGAGGCACTGTGCTCATGGATTGGAACACATATCATGATGCCAGTACTTTCCAGGTCAATATGTTGATGCTCTCAGTCAAATTTCAGCCAGTTACTTT
Source organism: Arvicola amphibius (assembly GCF_903992535.2). Classification (NCBI taxonomy): domain Eukaryota; kingdom Metazoa; phylum Chordata; class Mammalia; order Rodentia; family Cricetidae; genus Arvicola; species Arvicola amphibius. The sequence goes on from NC_052055.2 coordinate 23,509,711, forward strand.
TTTTTCTTTATTATAGTCCAATCTAACAGCCAGTTATTTTTATATAAGATTCACACACTAGTATAAAATTAATATTGAAAATCAGAGGACCTAAAAGAGGCAACAGAATCTTATAAAAGAATGACATCAGATGAGTAGATAAAAGAATTGTTTGAAGATTGGGAATTAACCAACATATCAAAAGACATTCCAGAAAATGTTAGTTCCAGGTAGTTGAACAAGGAAAATAAGTTATTTCAGCAAGTAGTATATTAAGAAATTATGATATAACACAATCAATCTTGCATGTCCACTTTCTGAGTATATAAATTATGCATTTATAAAGTGGTGTGTCCATAAATGTGCATATTGTCAGGTATGCTAATGTTATATAAGTCTCACTTGGCTTTAATGAAAATTTGTCTAATTATTGCTAACTAGGCAATGTTAAAATCTGTAATCATGCTTACTGAGTTGTCTATTTTTTGTGTTTATACACATCTATATCCAAACATGTAGATACATGTGTGTTGTGAGGGTAGATGCAGGTATGTATGAATGCATGTGTTTGGAGATCAGAAGTTAACTTCCGGTGATATTCTTCAGTTTGTTTTTTGAAACAGAATCTCATAGACCTGGAGTTTGCCAAATAGGCTAGAGTGGTTTGCCAATGACCTCCAGGAAATGGCTTGTGTCTGCCTTGCTGGGGTTATAAGTATAGGTCATCCTATTTATCCTTTTCTTTTAGTGTGATCTGGGGACTGAACACAAGTCCTTTATCTCGCAGGGCAAACACTTTATCTATCAAGCCATCATTCCAGGTCCCCATTTCTTGTTTTAATTCCATAAGTTATTGTTTCAAATACTTTTTTGGGTTTTGTTATTAGATGTGAATTATCTGATTTATTGTTATGAAAAGAAGAAATAGCTATGACCTATCAACTATCTGTTTTCATCTCTAGTCACCTAGCTACATCACCTCTCTCTTTAACTCTCTTCTTTCCTTAAAAAATGGAAAGCACTGTACCTTGTACTACACACAAAATAAACTCTAAGTGTGTCATTTTCATACAGGAAATTTAAATAGATAGAAAAATAACTTCAATCTGATAGTAAACATATTTTGCTATTTCAGTATTTCTTTTACTGAAAATATATTATGGCTTTTTCCTCTATTTTAAATATTTTGTAGTATTATGAAGTTGATAACATAAAGGATAATATAAACAGTTGAGGAAAAGGCAATTGTACATACATATGCAATTATATAAATATGTACATTTATGTACATATGTATAGATGCATATATTTTTAAAGCTCATGGAATTGTATACTAAAATTTAAGTTTGATTTAAAATTTTTAAAGGGAAGAAGGCATTATGGAGAAATTTAAAGCAGGTTTTAGTGGTATACTATCTTGATCATGAATTTTTCTTCCAGGGTCATTGTGAGCTTCATAATCAGGCCTTTTTCTACTCACCCACCTGGAAAGAAATAAGTATCAGAAATGAAATAGATACATTTTCAGATTTATAGAAAGTACTGAGTGTTTTTAATCCAATTGATTACATAAATACATGTAATGTTCTTAGTGAAGTGTTGAGTATACTAGAGGCACATAATAATTGCATATAATAATCATTGTATAGAAAAAATCCATTCTCCCAATATGCGATGATTCCTGCTCATCCCTAGCCTGCAGTTGTTTAGACTGAGAGTGTTATGAAGCACTTCCTTTAAGAGGCATTCCATCTTTCTTCCTCAAAGAGCCTTCTCTGCTTTGACATAAAGTTCAGATACCAAGACTCACTGCGTCTAAGGAGGAACTATGGTAGCAAATTAAGGCACCATGCAAATGAGAGGGGCCACAGGGCCTAGAGAAGATCAGATGGTCGGTCTTTCATTATATAAAGTTGCATACGGCTATTGCCATGCAAATACATAATGCACTTTGGGCATATTTCCCTATGTCCCACTTCTTTTCCTTTTCTTCCCCCCTTCCTCCACTTTCCTTTAGTTTTCATTCCACTCCAGAGACTTTGCTTTTACTTCCATGTCATCTGTACATTAAATTTTATGCCTCTATAAATAATAGGACCCCAAATTACAGAAAACATGATACTTATCTTTCCGAGACTGATTGAATTCTCTTAATTAATAGGCGAAACATGTCAGAATGGGACAAAAGAACGAGAGCCTTCTTAACAGAAAAGAACTTCCTGGAAAGAGGCTCAGAGTGTGAGAAATGGCTCTCGAGCTGACACGCCAGTGATCTTAGCCACAGATAGCAAAGTGACAGAGGTGGGATAGACTTAGAACCCCACCCTAGGGCTTTGCCTGAAAGGGTCACAGGACTGCACAGATCCTGAAATAGACCTAAGGCTTCTTGCTCAACTTTTACTTTAAAAAGGTGAAATGAGGACCCCAAAGCAGTGCCTGACCCCTGGACACATAGCCAAGGAGTTAGCATTATCCTATGTCACACACAACTCACTTCCTCTTGTGCCCGACGAACTCCAATGAAAGACATACAAAGTGAAGCCACTGAGCCCCAGTTTGCCTAACCATTCTCTCCCATTGTATGTCCTTGCTCTGCTAAAGTCAGGACATTCTAGACATAGTTGCACAGCCTGTGAAAGTCAGGTGGTTTCTGATTGCTTGCCTTCTATGATGACAGCAAAGCATTCTTTTTAAGTTCTTTCTGCTGTGTACTGAATTGTGGCATCTTCCAAAGAATGAGGGCATAGGATCCTGAGGCTATATTTGAAAAATTCCGTAAAAGGCTTCAACTAGTCTTTGGTCTCCCTAGTTGTCACAGTGAAACTTTTCTTAGCAAAGGTGGTGTCTCGTGGTGCTCCACACATCAGCACTGCAATAGTCTGGGTGACCTTAAACGTGCCACTACCTACACATGTGGTTTTGAGGGGCTCAGCCTATTCTAGTTGAGCCCCATTTTTGTTCTTTGTGGGTGCAAGTGTCATCTGACTCTTTCTGATCTGTTGCTGTAACTAAAACCCAATTCTTGTACTAGAGATATCCCACATCTGTTTATAAACCCCAAGGAACACACACCTCCTCATAAATCTTAACACATCTGGTAGGCGAGCTGGAACCCTTCTAGGTTCTTTTCAAAAACTAGTGTACAATTATCTGCACTAGAAACTTTGTTAAAATATAGTTGTTACTTCCTTTAAAAATAGTTTAAAATCTCCTGTGTTGTATTTTCAGGATGTTTTTCTTTGCCCCTCTTATTTCTGAAAAGGAAAAATAAGTCTTCACCCTAAGGATGGGATGCACTGAAGCTCTCGGGACTTAGAAATTTCTGCTCTCACTGGAGAAGTGAAAGTACCTTATGCTAGTGATTGCATCTTCGTGCACACTGATTCCATAAGAGAAGGGATGGCCCGTTCCTTTATCATGTATCTAGTCTGTAATGTCTCAGCAGCATGACTTAATAATTATGAGTCAATAAATTCAGTGGGTACCTGTGAAAGTGTAGACTCAAAACATATGACTGGAAAACAGGATTCAACGTAGAAAGGACTAGCCCACTACAAGGGATAGGCTCCTTTCTCAAGAGGAGGCCTGGTGATGGAGGGCAAGGAGGAAGTGAAGACAGAACTTTTACCACTTGTATACTATGGACTTCTTTGGATTATTTGCTATGTGACATGAGCAATATCTTTTCTTGCTGATTCAGCTATTCCTGATGTTAACAAATGATTGCAGGGAAACTATACACACTATTGCAAGAACCCAAAACTCTAAGCAATTGAAAGTAGATGTTATATAAGCTAAGAAACATGATGAGGCTAAAGAAAGAAATTTTGCTAGAAACAACAGACCAATTCCTTGATAATGGAGTAGATTAAAGGTGAGGTACAGATAGTACATATGATATTTTTCTTTACTTTCAGTGTGTAAATGGGCAGTTTGTTCAGAATTATTAAGAAATGCTCCCATGTCTGGATGAAAGGTATTTACTGTGTAGTTATTATCATAGGGACATTTCGACTTTATAGTTTTTAGATCTACATTTTTTTTTATCTTGTGATTTGGGTTCAGACACCTCGTGGGAGGACTTTTGCACCGACTGTGGATAATCTTAAAAGAATATGCATTAAAGACTAAGGAGTACTCTATTCTCCTTTTCCCTGATCCAGAAAAGGAAAACAAAAACACAAAGGTTTCAACTTTATGGATTAAACAGAGATAATCTATATGTGCTATGGCTTCACTCAGTCCTTCAAACTAGCCCCTCCCTTTTTTCTGATCTTTAATATTAAATTTTAATTTGAAACAAAAGTAAAAGCAGAAAGAAACACCCATCTGACAATTTCCCTTACAAGCCACTAGTTAAGATCCTGCAGCTTTCCTTAGCTCATGGTAGGTGTTACCATAATACACATGTGAGACAGTCATGAGTATCTCATGATATGATGGTTTATGAGAAAGCATCCTTATCTGCTCTCAGATGCTGTAACTTGCTGACATTGAAGAACTACAATGTGAAACAATAACGTGACTTCTGACATCTCATTTCAGAGAAAACCCTTAAAAATAAATGAGTTGGAATTATGAGCAGCTACCTTAAATATAATTATAGGGAATAATATCTAACTATCAGAGTATCTAAATATGATTTTAGCCTCCCAAAGAAGTCAGAAAACAAGATGAATAGACATCTGGCAGCATTGCTACTAGTAAAGAACCTTTGTTCATGGATAGGCGACAGAGTTAAATAATCCTTACCTACTACAGGATTATTCTCTGGGTCCCATAAAACTGTCTCGGCTATTTATTAAGCATAAGCCAACACTGGACTATAGGGTAGTCCTTGTTTTCTTCATTTTATGTACCAGGAAATGGAGGCACAGATGGACAAGAAAATTTTTTCCCAAGACTCACAACCCAGTGGTGAGGTCAAAATTTCACTTGAGTTTGTTTGGTGAGAAGTCTCAGAGTCTGTTGGGACTAATGAGTCCTGGCCTTCAGCTAGAACCTTTTAATTGAAGTTACTAGAAGCTGTGCCTAGTTTAGAGGATCTGAGGATGGGATTTTCACCTGTTGACCGTGGACTGCAGCATATTTAAGTCTACATAGTGTTAATAAAGAGGGGCTTTGGTATCAGTGTTTGAAGGTCTGTGTATTGGTCTGTCTCTGCGTGTGAATTCTCAACCTCCAGCCCCTTTCCGGAAGCTCGCGAACTGGGGTCTAGCACACAGAGTGCAGACTGGGGCCGCGGTATGTGGCAAGAGTCCATATTACTAATACTTTTATTCAGAAAATCCTTTTATGTGGAGAATATTCTGTGTGCTTTAAGAAACTTGGAAATATGCTTGACCTCAACTTTTTAGCCTTTAGTGTCCCTTTACTTGGGCAGTGCCATCCCCATGTGTCCAGGTCGCTGCCCTGTGTTCCTTGGGGATAAAATGTCCCTTTCCTGCACCTCCAGGGAAGAACTATTGCCTTACCACAGGAAGCATCCCATTCTGCCTAGTGTGATTGGTGTTGTCCTTTGCTTCTTGCACTTAATTAAACCTTTGTAAGGCCCAAATACTTCCTTAATAATCCACATCTCCATTTTACAGTGTGTGTGTGTGTGTGTGTGTGTGTGTGTGTGTGTGTGTTTGTGTGTGTGTGTGTGGTGTATGCTCATGGTGCATGGTTACATGCAGAGCCAAGAAGAAGACATTAAGTGTGCTGCTGTATCACTCTATACCTGGTTCTTTGAACCGTGATGTCTTATTGACTTTGGAACTAGGCTGTCAGTCAGAAACTCCCAGAAGTTGTTTTATACCTGGATCCCACACACTGGGGTTAGAGACAAGCAGACATACATAGCCTACTTCTGATGTTTGTTGATGTTCTGAAGGCAGTTCCTTATGTATGCACAGCAAAAGATCTTGTCCACCAAGTTATCTCTCCAGCCCTTAGAAAAATTCCTTTCCTTATCAGTTTAAAGACAGTTTATTGCATCTCTATCATTTGTTATTTATTTTAACTCATCCTTTAGGAACGTAGGAAGTTTTTCATGTTCTAGAAGAATGAACACAGACAGGAAGACAATCACAGCTCCTGGTTGTTGGAGTTCTTATTGACTGCTTCTCTCATTGTCATTGTTGTCTAACTGCGGACAGAATGAATCATTATGTAATTTTCCAATGGCAACATCACTGCTGGCAAAAATAGGGTCTTGTGGGGTGTATTTCATACCTATTCTGAGCTGTACACCTGTAGGCTAGAGTATTGCACGCTAAAAATGAGTGTCTTTCCTTATGTCTCTATTCTGAGCTACATAATTATTGCTTCATTACCAGTAGGCATCTAACTTTTTCACATAGACACAATGATTAGTAAAAGAACTGTTCCCTTCATAATAGAGACAGCCAGAATATTAACTAAAAATAATGGAGGTCACATTGGAGAATAGAGAAAAATATAACTTACAAAAGAATCAACTAAGATAATCTTATTTTTTTGTTGATTTTGTTTTATTTTTCAAGGTAAGATTTCTCTGGGAAACAGTTGTGGCTGTCCTGGAACTCAATCTTTTTTTTTTCATGGTTTATTTTTTATATTTAAAAATTTCCATCTCCTCCGCTCCTCCTCCCCCTTCCCTCCCCTCCCCTCCACCCATACCCACCCTCCCTCCCTCTCCAGGCCAAGGAGCCATCAGGGTTCCCTACTCTTATTTATGTGACTAATAATATAAAATCATGGAAGACTGATTTAGCTCTTTGTACCTCAACTAGGCAATTTGTAAAATACTTGATCAAAAATATTGAGTACAATTCCTGGTATTTTTCCCCCTGAATACCAATGTAGGACATAAATTAATGTATAGTCCTCTTTTTCATATATATGAACTTAAACGAAGTGAGATCTAAAGAAAATTAAATTGGGGGCACCAGACTACATAGCATCCAGGACATAATTCTGTCAAATCTCCATTCAGAAATGGCTCTTTTCCAGCAGAAAGTAAAACATGCTTCTTGGTCAGAAGCATGCCAGCTCATTCAAGACACAGCAATTACATAAAATGCTTACAGTAGTGACCCCAACATTTTCCCTCTCCACGGCTTCTTGTAAGTCACCATGAACTTGACCATGTCATGGCTGTGGCAGTGCCAGTCAGTTCTTCCTCAAATATTGTCTTGATTTTTTTCATAGATTCCATGAGCACTGGTATCCCGTTGTATATTCTGCATGTTTATGAAGCTGAGAAATCACAGACCATCATAGTCAATTCCCTGACCCCAAAGAGCATTCAGCCTGAGTGAGAAATAGAAAGGGAGGAAGTGAATAAAATCGACACAATGATTTGGGAAGAGGGGATGCTAAGAGACTCCAGGAAGACATTCCCTTCCAGGAGATCTTGAAAGGATCTTATTAGGAGCCAAGGGGAGAGATTTGGCGGTTTTATAAAGGAGAGAGAGAGAGAGAGAGAGAGAGAGAGAGAGAGAGAGAGAGAGAGAGAGAGAGAGAGAGAGAGAGAGAGAGAGAGAGAGAAGGGAGGGAGAGATGAGGGAAGGAGGTAGGGAGGAAGAGAGGGAGGAAGGGAGGGAGGGAGGGAGGGAGGAAGAGAGGGAGGAAAGAGAGCAGAAGTGATAACCAAATATATAAACAAGTCTAAGAAGTTTGTAATTGAGAGACACACAGGTAAAAACAAAACAACAACAAAAAACAAGAATAATTTCCTTCAAACACATTCTTTTATTAAGCTTTTGTTATTATTAATTATTATTAATTATTATTTATTATTATTTATTATTATCTTTATTAAAAATTTCCACCCTCCCTTAACTCCCCTCCCCCTCCCTTGCCAGTCCAAGGAGAAGTCAGGGTTCCCTGCCCTGCGGGAAGTCCAAGGTCCAACCCACTCCATCTGGGTCCAGGAAGGTGCGCATCTAAACAGACTAGGCTCCCCAAGAGCCAGTACATGCGGTAGGATCAAAACCCAGTGCCATTGTTCTTGGCTTCACAGTCAGCCTTCATTGTCCGACACGTTCAGAGAATCCGGTTTGATCTCATGTTTTTCCAGTCCAGGTCGCGCTGGCCTTGGTGAGCTCCCATTAGACCAGCCTGGCATTCTCAGTGGGTGGGCGCATTCCTCGTGGTCCTGACTTCCTTGCTCACGTTCTCCCTCCTTCAGCTCCTCATTTGGTCCTTGGGAGCTCAGTCCTGAACTCCAGTGTGGGTCTCTGTCTCTATCTCCCTCCATCACCAGATGAAGATTCTATGGTGATATGCAAAATATTCATCAGTATGGCTATAGGAAACTTGTGCAACCACTTTGGAAATCAGTGTGGCGGTTTCTCAGGAAATTTGGAATCAACCTACCCCAGGACCCAGCAATACCACTCCTGGGAATATACCCAAGAGATGCCCTATCATACTACAAAAGCATTTGTTCAACTATGTTCATAGCAGCATTATTTGTAATAGCCAGAACCTGGAAACAACCTAGATGTCCTTCAATGGAAGAATGGATACAGAAAGTGTGGAATATATACACATTAGAGTACTACTCAGCAGTAAAAAACAATGACCTCTTGAACTTTGCATGCAAATGGATGGAAATAGAAAACACTATTCTGAGTGAGGTAACACAGACCCAAAAGGATGAATTTGGTATGTACTCACTCATCAGTGTATTCTAGGCATAAAAAAAAAGGTCAGTGAGCCTATAATTCCAGATTCTAGAGAAGCTAAATGAGAAGGTGAACCCAAAGGAAAACATATAGTTATCCTCCTGGATATTGGAACTAGACTAGATTGCCAGGCAAAAATTGGGATCTTGGGGGTGGGGGTGGGGTGGTGGTAAGGGGTGATGGGGAGATGTGGATAGAAAAGTGAGGAGGGGAGGATGGGGAGACCCTGGGGGAATGGGATGGTTGGGATGGCGGAGGGGTAGATAGGGGTGCAGGAAAGAAGATATCTTAATTAATAAAGCCATTTTAGGGTTAGCAAGAAGACTTCATTCTAGAGGGGGTCCCAGGTATCCATGGAGATGTCCACAGCTAGTTCCTTGGGCAGCTGAGGAGAAATGGCCTGAAATGGCCCTTCAAACACATTCTAAAGGAAGATTTGTTTTGGTTGTTAATTTATTTTAGTTGGGAAACTTTAATGGCCTATTTGTAGTCTAATGTGAATGGAGGAAAAATAAAGACACAAGAAAGAAGGAATAAATGGATCCAGAAAGGCTTTGTGTGGTGGACACTGTAAAACGCGGTTCCTAAGTCTAGGAATTGATCTGCGGTGGAGCAAGGACAGCTCTCCCCTTTTTAACAGATGGAAAATAAAACACTTAGAAGCTACTGAGGTGATAAATGTGCCGTTGAAAGAACTGGAAATCCTCTTCTAATTGCTCCCGTGCTCTCAGTAACAAAAGGAAGGTCACAGTCAAAGGAGGAAGGTGAGATGAGCTTGGTGAGAACCGAGTGTGTGAATAGCGACATCAAAATGAACTAATTCCGAATTGCAGCCGAACACCTGAGCTTTCCTTTCACGGGGTGCATGCCGTGGTCTGCCAAGTTCGGCTCCCGGAGGGTGGGCAGACTCTTGATGTGAGGTTAAGATTCACCCCAGTGAGCTGCTCTCTAGTGCTGTGGCAGACAGAATCGCGGTCCAGACTGAATCTCGGGGAAACTGTTGTGTTAGTTTATGTGACAAGTCTTACTTAAGATCAGAGATAAAATTTATTGCAATTAATTTGCTAATCAATAGGGAGAAGATTATTTGTTAAGAACGAGGGACCATATCATCACCCGAGAAATCCCTACGATGGAAGAAAGAGTTGAAAGTCAGAGTCATCCTGGTGTGTTGTCAGAAGGACTTAGTCAATCATGCTAACTCAGAGACAATAGGAATCCATGTGGCAAAGAAGGCTCAGAGAGCTGGAAAATTCAAATGAAAATGTCCTTTAACAGAACCCATTCCCTAAATGAACACAGCCCTGTAACTCCATTTCATCCCTGATACCTGTTTTATAAAATCTTCTGACCTAAAGAACTGTGAATAAGCTTTGCTGTGTTAAACTACTGTAACTCCTTTCACTGTAACCCGTGTCCATGAGCCAAGTTTGGGTCAAAGTTTTGTTTTCAGGACGACATCAGAGGCAATTTACAAATGCCTAACCACAAATTCTCAATAGTGTTATGTAAGGGTTTTGAGAAGTGCTGAGAGAGAAAAGTGTGAGATTTAATTAGATCAGAGAAAGTATAAGCCTGTGGTTTGAGGACTATCTAGACAGTTGTTGGCTTGCACCAAATTTGACATGCCAGTCAACTTTTCAGTAGGATCTTTTTCTGAGTCCATACCATATGCTGCTTAAAGAAAAGTTGTCCAAAAATAGCTTAGAAATCTGACAAGGAAGAAATTTTTACATTTTCTAGCAGGTATCAAGACTTACTTACAAAACATAAACTAAACAAAATATAAATAAAATCAAAGTGTGCGAGGTTTTTTTTTTCCAGTCTTGTTTGGTTCTTTCTTGGTCTCATGACTGTCCTGCTTCTGGTTCCTAGCTATCCAGGCAGTGTCAGTTATGGGCTCCCTCTTGTGGCATGAACCTCAAGTTGAACCAGTCATTGGTCACAAGTTCTATGCCACCATTACCCCAACACACCTTGCAGGCAGGACGGGTCAGAGTTTTGTTGTTTTTTTTCCCCCTGGATTGATGTCCCAGTTCCATCACTAGGAGACTTGCCTGGTTATAGGTGATAGCCAGTTTGGGCTCTGTATCCCCAATTACTAGGAGACTTTAATATGGTCACTCTCATTGATTCCAGGGAGTTTCTGCTGCACTAGTTTATATATCACTCCCAAATACCCACCCCACCCCAAATAGTTGTACTGGAATTCCAATCCCAGTACTCCCTCCCTCTGTCACTTCTACCCTCTGCCTGATCCTTCCTGTTGTTAACCCCACATGTTCCTAATCCACCTGCAAATTCTAATCTATTTTCCTTTCCTGGAGAGATCCATGAATACCCCATTGAACCTTCATTGTTACTTAGCCTCTCTGTGTCTGTGGATTATACCATGTATATCATTTACTTAACAGCTAATATCCACTTATAAGTAAATACATACTATGTCTATCTTTATGGGTCTGGGGTACCTCATTCATATTGATCTTTTCTAGTTTCATCCATTTGCCTGCAAATTTCATGATGTCATTGTTTTTAACAGATGAGTAATACTCTATTGTGTAAATGTACCACATTTTTTATCCATTCTTCATTTGAAGGATATGTAGGTTGTTTCCAGAGTCTGCCTATTACAAATAAATCTTCTTAGAACATAATTGAGCAAGTGGTAGGGCGTTCTTTTGGGTATATGCCTAGGAGCTGTGTAGGTAGGTCTTGAGGTAGGTTGATTCCCAATTTTCTGAGAAACCACTGGTGTGGGAAGTCCTTCTGTATATGTGTTACTTTAACAAGGAGGGAATTCCAAGTAGATAGAGGAGAAAAGAAGGCGGAGTCAGAGAGAAACCATGTAGCTGCCAAAGGAGAAAGATGCCTACCAGTAGGCCACAGCCTTGTGGTGATACAAACATTAACAGAAATAGGTTAATTTAAGAGATAAGAGTTTTCCAGCAATATATCTAAGTTATTGGTCAAAGAGTATTATAATTAATATAGTTTCCATGTGATTATTTCAGGTTTGGGCAGCCGTGAAATGGATGAGCAGCCTTCTACTACAAACCACCATATTGATTTCCAATGTGGTTGTGCAGGTTTGTATTTCCACTAGCAATAGAGGAGTGTTCCCCTTGCTCTACACCAGCATGAGCTGTCACTTGTGTTTTTTCTCTTAGCCATTCTGACAGGTGTAAGATAGAATCTCAAATAGCTTTGATTTGTATTACCCTGATGGCTAAGGGGGTGAGACATTTCTTTAACTGTTTCTTGACCATTTGAGATTCCTCTGTTGAGATTTCTCTGTTTAGGTCTGTACCATGTTTTTATAGTTGGATTATTTGGTTTTTTGATATCTAGTTTATTGAGTTCTTTAACATATTTTGGATATGTAATGTCCATATTCCTAATATGGATATTAAAAATTAATATGGATTCCTAATACTATTCTGCTATACTCATAGATCAGTGCTTAGTCCAATTGTCATCAAAGAGCCATCAGAGACAGATGGGAGCAGATGCAGAGATGCACAGCCAAAACTGGGAAGAGCCAGGGGAACCCACAGAAGAGGGAGAGAAAGGATTGTAGGATTCAAATGTAGAGGATACCATGAGAACATGGCCCACAGAAGCAACTGAACCGAGTTCATAGGGTCTCACAGAAGTTGAAGCAACCATTAGGTGTTTTGCATATACCTTATTGTTGTGTGACTTGGTGTTCTTGTGGAACTTCCAACAGCGGCATTTGGTGGGGGGTGTCACTGGCTCTTTTGCCAGTAATTGGGCCCATTTCCCTCCTACTGGGGTAGCCTCGTTCAACCTTGATATGAGGTTTTGCTTTTAGTTGTATTGTATTTTATTAGGCCATGTTTGATGAATATCCCTGGGAGGACTGCTTTTTTATTTTTATTTTTTGAAGGGAATCAGGGGAGTGGGTCTTGGGGAGAGGGAAGGTGCAGGGAGAAACTGGGAAGAGTGGAGTGAGGAGAAACTTTGTTCAGGATGTAGTGTATGAGAGAAGAATAAAGGACAAAAATATGTGTGCCTGGTAACTGTATATTATACTCAGAAACATATGATTGAATATAAAAATATTGTTGAGATACTGCGATAAAGCATTGGAGAAACGGGATTTTCAAAAACAGAGTGGGGATATTGAACATTCTATATTTGAAGAAATTCATTAACAAAACTCATGATGTATTGAAAACATCTAAGATGGTTTAAAAATTGAAGACATAAATTATACATTTTTAAAATATAAATATTTATACAGAATTGCTTGTGTATTTGTGTATGGGGAAGGTGGCATGTGTGTGTGTGTGTGTGTGTGTGTGTGTGTGTGTGTGTGTGTGTCTGTATAGACAGACAGATATTGGGCAACTATTGGGATGATTGAGAGGTTAGGCATCCTGGTCTAAAGAGAGAAAGTCTGTTGAAATATCATTCCATAGACAGAAAACCAAAACAAAACCAGACAGAAATCTTGCCTGTAAAATAAGATACTCGCTTTAACAGAGAAAAATGGGCTGATTTTTTTTGATGGGCTAAACTCTTAATTGTTAACCAAGACTAGCTATGTGCATATAGGGATGGAGTGAGCACTCACCTGCACTTCTTTTAGGCAACTTACATATGTCCTTCAAGACAACTGACTGAAAAAAAAAAAAAAACTGTGAATTACCACTCTCGGTTAAGCTGCTGAGTTTTGATCACAAACAAAGTGAATTTTCTATCCAACTTTTTGCAAGAGTTTGAAAGTCTTGGCTTCCAATAGAAGGAGCTTTTGACTTTTTGTTTTGTTATATAGACTTGGGGTAAAAATAATAAAGTAAAATACATCAAAGTCTCAGCTCAAGACATTACATTAGGGTAGAAATCTCCTGAAATGAATCTGGGAATAATCAGGAGATATCCATTGATGATAAAGACTTCAGGTTAAAAAAAATACAGACAAGGCATCAGTGAGTTGTTTATTTAAAAAATAATCAATTATGGGTGAGGCATTGATCCTCAAATCATTGTGTCTGCCTAAGTTTGTAAAATGTCTGTCCTACCTATCTCACAGGCTGTTTTGGAAAATCAAAATCACTTTAAAAAATAATTAGAGAAACTTTTTCACAGCAAGTAAATGCCAGACAATGGAGGAGATAATAAAACAAACAATACATGCCTCTATCTCAGCAGTGACCCAAAAGGAAAACCAGAAGCTGCACAGTGTTGCCAGGGGGCAGTAAGTAAAATAAGAAATGTAAGAACACTGAATCCTGAAAATAATGGCTTCAAGAAGGGTTTTTACACTTTTAATTAAACTATACTTCCATAAAATCCCTCTTTCCTTTCCCTTCTCCAGAATCTCCAATGTCCTTTCACTCTCAAATTAATAGCTTCTTTTATTATTGTTGTTAGACACATACACTTATGTCTATATGGACAAATATATAAATACAACCTTCCAAGTCCATTTTTATTGTTTGTGTGTATATGGAGTCACATATGATATCTTTGTATTAGATAATCAAATGAGGGGCTCATCTTTGGAAGAACTTATTTCTCCTCCCAAGAGTTGTCTGTATTTCTTTGTTTAGGAGCAGAAATATATGAAAATTCCTCCTTCCATGTTACCAAATCCATTGATAATTACATTGCTCCAGTCTTGTTTATGAAGCCATTTCTAGGAGAGACTATTTCACAACAATTTCCTGGTATTCTGTTTTTTACAGTCTCTCTGCCCCTTCTTTTGTGATTTTCCCTGAATTACAGATGTAGGAGCTGTGCTACATCTGTATCCATTGGCTCTTTGCTCCTTACAACCCATTGATCATTGCGCTGTGTCCAGTTGTGGTTTTCTGCAATGATCTCCATTTGCTGTAGATCTAAAAGAAGATTAATATTCAGAATATAGAAATAACTCCAAAAAGACTGAGTCAAGGGAAAAAATGACCCAATTAAAAATGGGTTAAGGATCTCAAAAGAAGTTCTCAACAGAATAAATAAAAATGGCTAAGGAATAAACAAAAATTGCTCATGATCATTAGCAATTCTGGAAATACAAATTAAAACAACTCTGAGATTTCATCTTACCACAGTCACATGGTAAAGATAAGCTAAACAGCTGACAATGAATTCTGGGAAGGTTGTAAAGAAAGAGGAGCCCTCATTGACTGTTGGTTGGAATGCAAACTGGTGCAGCAACTCTGGGAATAAGTATGGATAATCCTCAAAAAATAAAGTAAATCTACTATACAGCCCAGCTATATCACTCCTTAACATATGCCCAAATGACTTGACATTCTACTACACAGATACTCAACCATATTCATTGCCTCCTTATTTCTGAAATTCTTTAAATCAAAGCTGCTTCCAAGCTAAGGACCGCTTTGATGACTATAATGTCATGGTGCCAGGCAAAGAAGACATGAGTAGAAACTGCAACACCTTCCTGTGCTCTGAAATGGCAAAAGCTGGCTTTCTAGCAGGTGAGGAGACCTGTCTGCTCCCTTCCAATGACCAGGTTCTTCACCCAGCAGAGCATCTCATTAAAACCCTATGAATTCAGAATGCTATGAAGCTCAGATCTAGCACAAACACACCACCCTTTTTTATGGATATATCACCCTGCAAAAGACAAGACTCCTCCTGATTAAAGACAGATTTGTGAAAGTAGAGGGCCAAAAAAAAATTTCTATAAAAACTCTCTGTCATCTCATTCAAACCACTGAAGCTGAAATCAGAATATAAATGTGGTTCAGACATGTTACTCAACTGTCAGCTCATCACCCTCTTCCACTGGAGCCAAAGGGACAATCTGTTCCCAAAAGCACAAGGAATGTTTTTGTCACCTTACAAACTTGTTAGAAGAAGGAGGAAGAGAAGGAGGAGAAGGAGGAAGAAGAGAAGGAAAAGAGAGAGAGGGGGGAGGGAGGGAGAGAGAAAAAGTTTTGGCTTGTGAAAAAAAGAGGTGTGGTGACAATTTTCAAATGTTTTCCTCCCCTTGCAATGATTTGGTATATTGTTCTCTTTGACACTGCATGGAAATTTGAGTTGAAAACTCCCATTTTATACTGACTTGGTTCTCAAGCCAGATAGACTACCTTCATCTTGTTTGAGTTCAGAGCACTCTCTTCAGGGCCTTAGGACAATGTTTGAAATATACAATTCCTTATCTACAAATCATATTGTTGCATTAGGATTGCTAAATTTATTTTGCAAACTTTTAAATATGCCAATATTTTATGACAAATTCCAAATGTCACTTTTCTCCTGGCTCACCTGGTCAACACAGGGAAGTAGTTGATCCAACAGGTACACTGTTTCCCTGGTTCCTTCATTAACTTCTCGCATTTTAAGCCAGATAAGTATATGAGTGCTTAAATCAGGAAAACCAGAGGGAGAAAACACATATCAGCCTACCCCTGAAAGTTTTAGCTTGCCTTTACTCACATTTTTTACATCCATCCACCCAGACTTCTCCCTTCCAAAGACTGCCATTTGGGCTTCAAGGCCCAGCAGTAGACACAAAGACCATTGCTTTATAGAAAACAGTTGAGCAGCTTCACAGTGGGGCAGCTTCAGATCCTTACTGCTTCCTATTATCTGCATGTTTCTGCTTCCTGTCATTCTGATTGGACATGGGTTGATGGCTGCATCTTTAGCAGAACAGAATTTCTATCAGACTTTGTATCAGAATTTATACCTGACTGACTCTCTGACTTTGTATTTTAAACAACCTCTTCCTCATAGTCTTCAGTTCTGTTCTTTAGTTGTTTTTTGTTCCTGTGAGATAAGACCTCTCGATGTATAAGGTGGTCTGAAACTTTCCATGTAAACCAGGCTGGACTCAAACTCATGACAATGATCCTCCCGCCAGCTTTCCAGGTACTGGAGTTATAGACATAATCCACCATGCTTGGCTTTATGTAGATTCTTTATTCTGGTGATCTCTGGATTTCTTGTTTGTGACAGAATTTGAAATGTCTTCTTCATGGGGTTGTGAGAAAATTAAGAAAGTAAAGGTGAGGGGCATTTCATTCACGGTAGGTGATCTACCATGATAGTGGCAGTGCTGGGAGTTGGCTACTTTGTTCTGTATTGACATAAGGTGTCCTGTCTTCACAGTCCATCCAGAGAAGCTGGCTTGGAATATGTGTTACCTGATATGGGCTCTGTAGTTAAGCTGTGAGGAATAGTCGTAGTTTCCCAATTTGAGAAAATGATGGAGGCGAAGCTCGGTTCACTCAGGCCATGTTTGCTTGTTCTAAAGTGAGTCACCACAGGCAATTTCCTCTTTACCATAGGGGGATAGCAATGCCTCCCCCAGAATGACTCCAGCACATGTGCAGAGTCTACTCCCCAAACATTTCCATATGGTCTGCTGGCTTGGATTCCCAAGTACTGATCCTTCCATCTCTCCTTGCCTGTGTTAGTTCTCAGGATATAGAGAAGGGGGCAGCAAAGTTGCTGGGGAAAGTTAAATGAAGACATGCCAGACAGCTTCATGAAGCCCTGGTGGGTCACTAGCAGAGCCCAGCAACCACCTGGGAAAGCTTTCACACCAAGAAATCTGTAGCCCGACTCTAGGAGATGTCTTGGAACACAAACAGTTTTCTTCGGTTAATGGTGAGTATTGTCAGAGCTAGATTGCTGGTGACAAGTTCTTTGACCAAACTGTTTCTTGTATTTGTTCAACTAAACAGAAGTCACAGAGTAAGTCTAGAGAACAAGTCATCTGCCCTTAATTGTATTGGCTCACTGCAGAGGCCATAGTAAATAACAGAAAAAAGCATTGGCTAGGAGCAAGGTTATATGCCAGTCCATATGCATTCTGTATGGGGTTCGTGAAATAGCACCTTTTCCTGCCAGGTCTCAAATTTCTCCCCTCCCCATCTCTATGTCCGTTATGATCTCTGAGCTCTTCTAGTTCAACATATGTTGGTAAGTATAGAACAAGACTCTCAAGCAATAAATACTTTCCTGATGTTTGCTTTGAGCCAGACACTGTAACATTCTGCTAGGATAAGAAAACAGAAAGACATGAGCAAAGCAAAGAATTAAACATTTAGAATTTGTTACAGAATATTAAAACAACAAGAGAAAATGTGTCAAAAGAAAAGCTGTGAGGAATGGCTTTGTGATTTATGCAGAAAATATGTGTCAAAAGAAGTGAGACTTTGAAAGCAAAGCAAGAGATCTATAAGCCAATGGCTCCGGGGATTAAGGAGAGAGAAATATTTGTATTTGAGGCATCTAGGCTCTGGAGAGGCAAGGAGAAAACAAGAAAACAGAAAGGGAACGTAGATGTTCTACCTCAGATTAGGCAACTGGTGACAGAAAGATCCTAGATACTTCAAGTCTTCCATTTGTTGTATGGATTTTGTCATTAGATTGATTTACATAAGTAAGTAATTAGGTGTCATCGCCTAGGCTTTGGACAACATTGCACAAAGAATGACCCTGGTGGTCAGCCAAGCAGCTCTGCTAAACATCAGCAGTGGGTACACAGACCCCTTGCAAGTAGAGAGCGGTGAGCCACAATACGCACGACCATCCGGATTTCTCAGTCGGAGTTTGAACTAACCAGAAATATTCTGGGAAGGGAATCCTGGAAAGGTACTTTAGTCCAACCAAATTGATACATAATGCTACCTTACTGCATGTTTCCTAACTGGGTTCGGCTCTAGAATGAAATGTCATATTCACAGTACAATAGAATCCGATGCATAAGGTGCTGTGGTAGCCCTTCCTGACTCCTCCTTAGTGTCTCATGCTTCTTTATTTTCCAACCCTATTTCAGTGTCTCTGACTCCTGTCTTGCTGGTATAACATCATCCTTAATATGCGCTACTGGTCCTCTAGGACTAATCTAGTTTTTTTCTACTACACCCCTCTGTACACTTGCCTCTTGGATGGCAACTGCTTTGGGCTATTATTACAACTGTTCTTATTGTTATTTTTGTTGTTCGATGACTTTGTGCCCTCAGAGACATTTATGTTCAACTCTATATGATGTTGCTTTGCTTTCTCTTCCCATTCCATCAAATAGAGAAGGCTACAAGAACAGAATGCAATGTTGCTCCAGGGGACCTATTTAAACAGAGAACAAATCCCACTTGTACCTCACAGAAGAACATGTTTAAGATCCAGCTTTTATAAACAGACCCTTGAATCTCAGCAAGAGGATTTGAAAAGTCAAACACTCTGGGGCCATGACTATAAAAGTAAAATTACAAGACTGGGGAACCTTTCCAGAGACAGGCTTATTTCAAACATTGCTATCTCATAGGTGTTATTCTTAGCAGAACCTAGGCTCATGTCAGCTTCCAGTTCAACATTCAGCTGCAATGGGAACCTTGCAACAGCTTCCCCAGGCTACTAAAGAGGGAATTACATAACACTGAGTGTCTCCTCTCCACTCCGTTTCTATCATGAGTTCTAAACTCACCCCTTATTCTCACTTCAAACTTCGCATACATTTCTTTGCGGATTTGACTCTCCGATGTGGGTGCTTTTGCAGGTGCACTGCTGGGGTCCAGAGGCTATGAAAGTGGACACAGTAAAGCTCACACACCTAAGAACTCACAATTAAAATATAATTATTTTAATCCCAGGAGAATGATGTTGTGTTGCAAATGTGGTAACAGAAGTTTCTATACAGAAATAATTAGAATGCATGGCAAGGAGAAGAAAATTCTCTGGATACATGAAAGGAAGTGCTTAAATCTTCAGTAAGCCTATCAAAAGATAGGTGGAGAGCATGTCAAATGATTGGATAGCCTTATGGATAAGGCACATCTCATAGTCAGAGGCTTCTGTCTAGGAATGTGGATGTGTGTCCCTTTACTCTCAGGTCTGTGGTTATGTGACATACTTGCATGTTCATATTGTACTTTTTTGCTATTTCTTACAGTTCTTCTGCCTGAACTCACCCACATTAACAGACAGTTCAACAAAATTCTCATGTGCAAAACTTGATGCTATCAGTTACTATGGAATTACCATGAGGATGTTCATTTTTTGTTTTCTTATAAAGCAGTAAGAGTTGTTCATTGATGTGGGATTCCCCTCTGCATGCTACAAATATGTTTTATTATCATTGGTTAATAAAGAAGCTGCTTTCAGACAATGGCTTAAAAGAATATAGCCAGGCTGAAAAAGTTATATAGAGAGTAGGCAAAATCAGAGAGATGCCATGTAGCCACCAGAGAAGAAAGATATCTGCATGCTGGTACCGGTAAACCACGAGCCTCATAGTAAAACATAAAATAATAGAAATAGATTAATTTAAAATATAAGAGCTATCTAACAATACACTTATGTGATTTGCCCAAGCAGTGTTGTAATTAATACAGTTTCTGTGTGATTATTTTGAGTCTGGGCAGCTGGGAATGACCGAACATCCTCCACCAACAGAATGATGGCCAATGTTTATGACGATGCTCACCACCCACATCAGGTCTGAATGTTTGTGTGCCCACTAAGGGTTGGGAGAAAAGTGTCCGAGACCATGCCTGTGGCTTAGCACTCGCCTGCTGGGCAGGCTGTGAGATCAGGTCTACTAGGAGTGCACAGGCAGGAGAGTATGGCAGATTCTTGTCGCCATACACAGAGATATTTCCAGGCTATGTAGTGCACTGCATGTCAGATTTAGCTTTTACTCAGATAAAAAGGGTCTCTATGCTGCACAGTGCTTCTCAAAGTTGAGGTGGTGAGGATGGCTCCCACCCAGCAGTCCCAGAGCAGGCAATGAACTACCTCCTTCATATTGAAATCCTGAGAGAGGTGAAGCCAGCATTCAGAGTTTCTGTGAGAAACTGCTTACCATTTTAAAAACACTCCTGATCAGAAAATTATTACAGATATTCAATAAAGACAAATTTAGATGGAAAAGACTTTAAAGAGATATAGTACAGACAGTCATAGATTCAAGGAGTAAAAATAAATAAGCTACATAAAGATAGAATATAGACAGAGAGTCTGGATTATGAATATTACGGTGTTTTCTTTTAATTTTTTGATTGTGAATGAGCTAAGTACAGAGAGACATTTCATTGTATGGGCTGCTAAGCTAAACCAACATATATATTTTAAAGGTATCCTTGCTTCAAAATTTGAGTCTAAGGATATGTTGCTTTGGAAAAGAGGTTCTGCTTTTGTTTTCACAGAGGATGAGAACCTGTGGATTCCTTCCAGGCTACTGTGGTTCAATGGAACCAGACCCCCTGAAAGCTTGTAATCATGTTATTTATGTTTACTAGATATACAGAAATATATTTCAGATGGATAGTTATTCTTCATACGTTTCAAAGACTAACAGAATATGGCATTTAAAATGTTTAAGAAATTAGGACTTTTCTCTATAATGAGACATATCTGCTTCTGGCAGCACTAATCTTATTCAAGAGGATAATGGGCATTGAGGAGGTTCCTTATGGAGTTTGTTAGCCATTTGGGAAAGAAACTGCTCTTGCCTGGACTGCTTGATGTTATGCTGTCTGAACTGGACATGCAGGACCTACAAAGAAATGACTGCTGAACTTGCCTAAAGGTGAGATGGTCCTTCGGCTTTCCTGCTTCATGAAAGAGTCTGCCAGACATTCTGCAGCACACAAAAGAAAGTGCCTAACAAACTTCCAATATAGGTGGATCTGTCTTTGAAATTTCCTGCTTCATGGAAAAGTCTGCTGGATACTATGGACTTGTTAGATAAAGATAGGTGCCGCAATATTACAGAAGAACTTTGGGTGACTGTCCAGGAAGTGAGATGTCTCTATCAATTCTAGGGTTTTGGGAGTTGCTTACAATATACTTCCTGTTAACTTAGGTAATAGTTTATCCTTTTGAAGTCTTTGATGGAGTTGAAGAAAGATAGTTATAATTATAAAAGATAAACTAAATATAAAGCTCACAAAGATAGGATAGATGATAGAGTATTTTCCTTAATTTAACAAATGTAAAACGACTAAATATTGTAACTATAATTGTTGCCTAATAGCTGTATGTAATCTGCAATGTTAAAGCTAAAACCTTCCTTTCTAATTAGACAGAAAAGGGGAGGTAATTTGGTATTCCCCTCTATAAGTTATGAATATGCTTTATTTCCATTGGTTAATAAAGAAGCTGTTTTTTGGCCAATGGCTTAACAGAATATAGCCAGGCTGGAAAATATGTATATAGAGAGCAGGAAGATTCAGAGAGAAGCCATGTATCTGCCAGAGGAGAAAGATGCCCACCTGCTGGTATGGGTAAACTATGAGCCTTGTGGCAAAATATAAAATAATAGAAATAGATTAATTTAAGATAGAAGAGCTAGCTAGCAATGTGCTTAAGTGATTGGCCAAGCAGTATTGTAATTAATACAGTTTCTGTGTGATTATTTCAAGTTTGGGCAGCCAGGAATAAATTAGCAGCCTCCGCCAATAGTTCATGACCACTGTTAAGTTCTACTCTGTTGCTGGTGGTAACAATGACTTAGTTCACACCAGCATCATCACAGACACACAGTTGACATACATTAAGTTCTTATGTACTCCATAGATTCAATAAAAATATCTACATTTATTTACACATGGAGTTGAGAGAAGATTTATTTTTGAGAATTGGCTTTCGCCTTCAACCATAAAGGACCAATTGTTAAGTAAGGTTCTCAAGCTTAACAACAGACACCTTAACTTGTTGAGCTGCATTCCTATTTACTTTTTAGGTCTTTTAATGCTTTTAACTAACACATAATAACTGCATATATTTGTGGGTACAATGTGGTATTTCATACAAGTACTTAATGTATACTAATCATTTCAAGATAAGTAGCATTATTATCTCCTCACTTTGCATATACTTTGCCTTCTTTTGATGAAAACTAGGGCTAAAAACAGTAGCTTCTGTGCTTTAATGGTTCTGGGGATGAGCGGGATACAATTCTGCAGGATTCAGAATATTGATGGTCTCTGCTGAGTTCTGAACACATGTTCACCATGAAGAAGACATTTTCTACTTTCACTTGATGTGAGTACAAAAGAAGTGTCCTAGAATTAAACTCACAATGATTCATTATCAACTCTGGAAGATCTCCAAAAGGCATTCTGATTTGAGCAGCCATCATTATTGTTTTTGATCTTAGCCATTCTGAAGGGTATAAGATGGTATCTTAAAGTTTTTTTTATTTACCCTGATGGCTAAGGATGTTGAACATTTCCTGAAGTGTCTTTTGGCCATTTGATAATCTTCTGTTGAGAATTCTCTGTTTAGTTCTGTACCCCATTTTTAATTAGGTTCATTGGAATTTTGATGTCTAATTTCTTGAGTTCTTTATATATTTTGAAAGTAAGTCCTCTGCCTGATGTGGGGTTGGTAAAGACCTTTACCCATTCAGTAGGCTGCCTTATTATCTTATTGACAGTGTCCTTTGCTTTAGAAAAGCATCTTACTTTCAGGAGGTCCCATTTATTTATTGTTGTTCTCAGTGTCTGTACTACTGGTGTTATATCTAGAAAATAGTCTCCTATGTCTATTTCTTTTCTATTAGGTTCAATGTGTTTGGATTTATATTGAGAGCTGTAATCCCTTTGGACTTGAGTTTTGTGCATGGGGATAGATATGAATCTATTTTAATTCTCTACATGTCGACATCCAGTTGACATGCTTTTGCTGAAGATGCTTTCTTTTTTCCATTGTATAATTTTAGCTTCTTTTAAAAAAATCATGAGTCCATAAGTGTATCGATTAATATCTGGGTCTTTTATTGATTCCATTGGTCAACCTGTTCATTTTTATGCTAAAACAAAGTTGTTTTCATTACTGTAGCTCTATAATAAAGTTTGATTTTTAGGGACAGTGATGCCTCTGGAAGTTCTATTATTGTACAGGATTATTTTGGCTATCCTGGGTTTTTGTTTTTCTATATGAAATTGAGTATTGTTCTTTCAAGGTCTGTGAAGGTTTGTTTTGGGATTTTGATGGGGATTTCACTGAATCTATAGATTGCTTTTGGTAGGACTCCCATTTTTATTATGTCCATCATACCTACCCAAGAACATGGGAGATCTCTCCATTTTCTGGTATCTTCTTTCATTTATTTCTTCAAAGACTTAAACTTCTTGTTAAATAGGTCTTTTACTTCTTTACCCCTAAATAGTTTATTTTATTTGTGGCTATTGTGGAGGGTGATGTTTCTCTGATTTCCTTCTTAGCTTCTTTATCTTTATTTTTATGTGTTTTCTTTATTGCCTCTCTTTCAGTCTTCAAGTTTTGAACTGTTTGCTTAACCTGTTTGACTATTTTTTTGGCTTTACGTGTTTCTTCCAACTTTTTGTATGTCTTTTCCTCAATTTTTATGGGAATTTTTCATTTCCTCTTTTAAGATCTCCATAATCTTCAAGAAGTTTCATTTAAAATCATTTTATTCTGCTTCTTCTGGGCTAGGATGATCAAGTATTCCTGTTGTATGACCACTGGGTTCTGGTGTTACCATGTTACTTTTTAGGTAATTGGATGAATTTTTGCATTAACATTTACACATCTTTTTTTTCAATTCAAGGGAATGGATGCTCCAGTATCAATTGACAATCAAGATAACCCCCCCACAGACATGCATGCTCACAGATGAATCTGTGCTGAGAAATCCTTCCGTTGAAACTAGACGGGGTTTCTCTATGTAGCTTTGAAACCTGTCCTGGAACTCACTCTGTAGACCAGGCTGGCTTCGAACTTACAGAGACCTGCCTGCTTCTGCCTCCCAAGAGATGGGATTACAGGCATGCATCACCACCACCTGGCTCCATGACTGATTTCTTAAGAGAATCTATGCTGTGTGACAGTCAAAACTATACAGTGCAAGTATTATGTGATGTTTTGATACAAATATGCAGTTTATAATTTGTACATTGAGGTAAGCGTGTCTAATTTTTTTTTATGATGTGACATTTACCAAATCTTTTTAAGGGATTTTTTTTGAGATATGCAGTTGCTAATTGCTATCAATACTCAGGCTAATGAACATTTAGCTCTTATTAAAGTGGAATTCATCATAGTTAGATCAACCTTCCGATGCTTCCCCTTCCCCACTCTCCCAGGCCTGTAGTAATTAGTATTTTATTCTAAGTTTCCATGAGATCGATTCTTTTAGAGTCTATGTTTGAGAGACATCAAACATGAGGCCTAGTTTAGTTCAGTTAATATTTCCATACTGTCACAA
Organism: Arvicola amphibius; assembly: GCF_903992535.2. Lineage (NCBI taxonomy): Eukaryota > Metazoa > Chordata > Mammalia > Rodentia > Cricetidae > Arvicola > Arvicola amphibius. Next base: position 23,534,524 of record NC_052055.2, read on the forward strand.
ATGACAGGGGATCATCTTTCTTACAGCTGAATAATGTTTCATCATACACATGTAATACACTATCCTGGTCTACTCCTCAGTTAATGGACAGTCAGGTTGTTTCCATTTCTCAGCTATTGTGACTAGTGCTGAAAGAAACACGGGACGATACACATCTTTTCAACATACTGATTTAATTTCCTTCGGCTATGTACCCAGAACTAGTACTGCCAGATCATATGGTGATTCTATTTTTAATTTTTTTTTTGTGGAACCTCCAGACTGTTTTCCATATGGCTGTGCTAATTTGCATTCCCACCAACAGTGTGAAAGGGTTCCCTTTTCTCCACATTCAGCGGTTGTTGTCTTTAGTCTTCATAATGGCCATTCTACACAGGGGTGAGGAGATAGCTCCCTGTGGTTTTGATTTGCCTTTCTCTGATGATGAATGACATTAAAACTTTACTAATGTCCTATTGCCCAGGGAATATATCCCTCCAGCACAGCCTGGAAGACAGAGAGAAGCAGAGACCCTTCCTGTTTTCCTTCTTCTGACTCTCTCTCCCAGGCCCGGCTCTCACACTCATGCTCTTCAGCACACTCATCTCTCCCTTCCCTCCTTCCTCTGCATTTTGGCTTGATGCCTCCTCCAAAGTGTGCCTGTGTTTGAAAGTCAAACCTGGGATGAACAGGCCGAGTATGGGGAATACACAGATAACAGAAAACTGGTGCTGGAATGCTTCGTTAAAACTAACTACACACAATTGATGCATAATAGTATTTGAGATGCAAAAAGACACCCCAAAGTTCAGGAACCCAGACTTTCTGGATATAGCCTTCTTTGAGAGAACCAGCACCCCATATTTTCCATCAAGTTGCCATCATTCCATTGCTGTGGGTTCTGCCTTTTTGTCTAATAGTAATTGCTTCCACTGCCTGAGAGCTAACGTCTCTAAAAAAGCTCTGCATCCTGACTCAGGATGCTGAGGGCGGTGGTATGTGGGTTATAGCAAAGACAAAGACTAAATTGTTTATTGACTGTCTTCAGAAAAATACACCAGATAGGCCTATGCAGTTTGCAGATGGGCATCTGGACAGATGATGGATACTCATGTTTTGTTTGAAAATTAAAATAGGACCACTGGGGTAGAAGATGTGGAAAATTCTCCCTCCTTATTTCCTGAGTGTGGAAAACAAACCCCACCCCCACCCTTTTCACTTGTTCAAGAGAGGTCTGCACTTTGGAGCTAGTAAATCTGCTTGGCAGGTAATCTGCTACCCATCCGCCAGCTGCTTCATTGGCAAAAGGCGCATCACCATCACCATGGCAACTTGCAGGCAGGCAAAGGGCACGCAGGCCTGGCTTGAGGCCAAGGTAATCCGATGGCACTGGGCTTTGTTAATAGAAAGAGAAAAGCAGGCCAGAGCCACTTGCCTCTGCCTTTGCCAGTAAAGGCTGGACGGGAGCAGAGAGCAGAGCTAATTAACCCGCTGGACCAGCTGTTGGCTGCCGCTTGCCAAATCCGACAAGTGGCCAAGGTTTGTCTATTCCTAACCCTTGTCGGCTTCCAGGGAGGCTGGGCCCTGAGGGAACAAGGGCCTTTTCTCAATGATGTCATCTGAGTATTTGTAGAATTTCCTCTTTGTGGGAAAGTTCTCTGGCAAAGTATAAAGAGACTTGACTTCCCTCGGAAGACCCCTTGGCCTTTTGAATGCTGAAGTGATTTTTCTAGATGAGAAACAAATCTGGGATTATAGGGAGAAGCAGGATGGTGGGGGTGGTGGGATATCCGTCCGTTCGGCCGCACGTTGTTTTAGGAGTCAGTCCCATCTGAGGCTCCTTTTATTCACCAACAGTGCCTAAAAGATCCCATATCCTGCAGGACAGTTAGAAAACATGAATTGTTTTGAAAAGACCACGTTGCCAGGGAAAGGGAGCTAACACATACACACATTTCTGACACTATGACAGGGAGTCCACCTGTACATGACAAAGGCACCCAAAAGCAGAAATGAAGAAAATGAGTCTGCGAGGTCAGGGAGTTACATAGAGGAACACAGCATCACCATGTTGGGTATCCATGAAGCCTACATGGGTTCAGAAATGCCCCCTCTACCTCTTCTTCCTCCTCCTCCTCATTGCTGGCCCACACTCATCAGCCACTGGTACAGTACTGCTGACATCCTGAAGAATAGTTTGTTGCTTAGGGATAAATTACCTGATAAAATATTTTTATGACTCAATCAGTATGTCTGTGATAAAAAATTTACAAACCTAAACAACTTAGCTTTGCATTGACATTATTTAAGATGCTAATTCTCCATTGTGTCTTGTGTACAAGGCACTTAGTATAAATTGCGATTGTAATGGAAAATACTTGCTCTGATCTCTTCCTATGAAGAAGACAACTCAGGCTTAGGCAGCATTAAGGCAGCAAGTATAAATAAGGCATATGATAGCAGACTGGGTCTTACTGGAAAAATCTGGACTGTGATGGCTACATATGTTTGCAGCCTTGAAGCCATAAAGAATCCAGTATCCAGATGGGAGGGAAAGGAAGATTCCCAAGATTGAGAGATAGAATGAACATGAGAAAGGGCAGTGGAGATAGTAAAATAGGCTGACCCTTTGGCCCTGGAAGTCCACCCACAACCAGGAACTAAGAATGTCCGATTTCTGAAGCTAGCTTATTTTTTCCTGGATAGAAATAGTACTTCCAATGGGAAAGAGGTCATGACAAAGAGGGAGAGATATTCTAGGCCTTGACTCATAGCATTTGCAGCATTTATAGTGGAAAAAAGCAAGTCCTAGATTATCATTGAGCACGCACCCACTTAAGCCCAATTATTCTATCATTGTCATCTGTGTGGCTTACCTTGGTCTGCTTCACAGTTTCTGTTAATGCTACAATTAAGGGGCTTCCTGAGACTGAGGCTATGTCTGAACACTTAACTTGAGAGGGATCCATTTCCCAGTTAACATTAAATAGAATTCAACTACCCAGCCATGCCCTCATTCTTCACTGGCTGTTGGTTACAGATCCAGTTCCTTGTCACATGAGCCTTTTCTTGGAATAATTTGAATCATCAAAGTCAATGAGCCACGTAGTGATACAATATTTTGTAATCTAGTTGTCAAAATGTCAGCTTACCATACTGCCATATACTAGTTTTTGAAAGCGAGTCATTTATGGGGAGGCAGTTGCACAAATCCAGGAATACCAAGACATGTTGATCAATTGAGGACATTTTAGAATGTTTTAAATGGTTTAGAACAAATTAAGAGGTTCTTAATCTGTGAGTCACGACCCCTTTGGGAGTCAGCTAAGCCATGGAGCCACCGCTGGAGACAGACACGCTGAAACTTTGCTGGTAGGCCATGACGTCGTGGTGATGCACAGATTAATGGAAATGGATTAAATTAATATATATGAGTTAGCCAATAAGAAGCTAGAGCTAATGGGCCAAGCAGTGATTTGATTAATACAGTTTCTGTGTGATTATTTCGGGGCTAAGCAGCTGGGAACAAACAACTGACTCTCCTCCAACACATACCAGAAGGAAAACTTTAATTCTATGGTGATGTGACTTAGCTTAGTAGAGTGCCTGTTCTGTATACTGAGACCTCCCTAATTCCTTCAACAATGTTCCGGGTTACTCAGATTCAAAGACAAGCTCACAGAACCTTGTACTTCAGATATTTGGGTGTCCTTTAACACATGGAGAAATTAGAATGTATTAGATATTGACTCTGCCTCCTTTCTCCCAGCATTCAGCTTAGTTTTCCCTGCCTAGCTCTGTTCCCCTATAGCTCTGCTATATGCCCAAAGCAGTTCCTTTATTAACCAATGATATTCACAGCATAGAGTGGAACCTCACATCAGGTATGAAGGCTCACTCACTTCCTAGTGTCTCTTGGAGAGTGAGATGGAAGGTTTTCTCATAATAAAACAGTGTAAGGGCCCAAGATTGGGAGAAGCCTGAAGGTGTGATCTCCCATGTAGCACTGTGAGAAATCAAGGTATATTTTCAAATATTCAAGAGCACTTGTTTAGAATAACCCTTGTCCTGTCTACTTTTATGGAACTTGACACAAGCTAGAGTTGTGTACAAAGAGGAAAACTTAATTGAGAAAACAATTTCACCAGATTGACCCTGAGAGCATTTTCTTGCCTAATGATTGAAGAGGGTGGACCCAGCTCTCTGGAGAAGGTACCAACTCTGGGCTGCTGGTTCTGGATGACCTAAGAAATCAGGCTAAGCGAACCATGAGGAGTAAGTCAGGACACAGTGTTCCACCATAGTCTTTGTTTAGTGCTCTGCCTCAAACTTTCTAGCTTAACTAAGTGCTCTGACTTCCTGTTGATGATGGGCTGCGATGTGTAAATGTAAGTTGAAATGGACCCTTTCCTAAACCAAGTTAGTTTTGGTCACAGTGTTTTATCACAGCAATAGAAAACCCAATGAAGATAAGCCCCCTTCCTTCCATTCTTCTCTGCCTTTCTTAAATTCTCTATCTTCTCAACAAGTTTGAAAACCGGAATTGCTGTAGCACAGCTGAAGTATATACCTTATCCTATGTAAAGTTTCTGCTTAAAGTTCATCTCACTTTGTAGATATCACTGGCCTTTAGTTAGCTCCTGAGATAATCCCAGGGTTCCCTTAGAATATACAGCATAAGACATGAGTTTGAGTATAATTTCTCTCCTTGTGCCAGGTCTCGTGATTCTGTAAATGGAATGAAGGAAGAGCATTGACAGACTGTGGAAAATAACATCCCATGAGGGTCTTCCATATAAAAACTGACAGATCCTACTGCATAACCTTACCTTTCCAGAAGCTGAGGACTCCTTCAGGAGTGATTCCTATGATTCAGTTCCCTAAACTGTCCTCTGAACCCACTCCCTACACATGCTTGAGATTGAAAAAAATATCACTTTCGATTACCGCTTTGAGATTCTAGAATTGAAAATGCAATGCAGAATTATTTGGATCCAATACATTTCTACTTAATCTAACAGTAATAAGAGACCCATGTTCTAGTTTGGGCTCTTAAAGGATCCCTAGTTCATGGTGTGGCTTTGAGCAAATTTTCTTAACTCACCAGGAATTGATTCCCTTAATTATTAAATGAGAACCTTTAATCGTATCCTGGCCATTTCCTGGGACTGGATTCTGAGACTGCTTTTCTCTTTGCATCTGTCACTGAGTTTCTGTGTAAACTGTAAGCATAGGAACACACTCTGAATCTGCAGTGCAAGCTATCCTAAATATGGCAACACTAAGCCATTTCCTGTCAAGTTCCCTTGGAAGCATAAAAAAGCAGAGACGGTGCCTTCTCAGCTAAGCACACTCCCCTCCCCTACACACACATCTATTTGAAGGAAGATGGGATGGGAACACTGTGTCAGACAAGAATGAAAACGTACCACACAAGTGGAGCTCTCTACTAATCCAAACAAAATGACTGGGGTGGATGGCCAGAGCCTGAACAATTTTAATGCAGGCATGAAGATAGGCCACACAGTTAGATCAGAATTTAAATAACTTCACTTCACATGCATTTTCTAGCTCCCTTTCACAACTCCTCAAAAACATCCAAATGTTCCATTTTGGGGAAGCAGATGCCCCTGAAAATGAAGACCATCCCTCCATTGTCTTTCCCTTTCTACATTCTCCACAGTTAACTGCTTGTTCTCCAGCAATGATCTCTAAGATGATGCATGTTTTATAGCGGGAGGGAAAGTGGCCCACTGTTTTGGCCTTACAGTCCTGCAGAATGACATCACTTGGTAAGTGAATATTCATGGGAGGGGCTGAGCAGTGGTTACAAGCACATACCAGAGAGACCAGATGTTTGTCAGCAGCTACCTGAGGCCTCCCACCCAGTCAGTCAGACTACCAAGTGTTGGTTTAATGTCAAACACAGTTCTAGGCACAAGGGACAGAATGAGAAGTAAACAATATACTTCCTATGCAAATAAAAGTTCTGGCCCATCTTTAACTAACTCGTGTTAGTTAGTCAAGCTATATTGCTCCTTTGGGAGTCAGCAAAGTTTTTGGAAATGTAATTTTTTAATTTCATATATGTGTATTTCATTTACATCATTTCCCATCTCTCTTCAACCTTTCTCATGTTCTTTTCCCACCCAGCAATTTTCAAATTCATGACTTCTTTAATTATACACACACATACATACACACCACATACATATACACTCAGAAACACATAGACAAACACACATGCATACACACACATCATACACACACACATACACACACACACATCATCTCAGTGTAGAAGCCCTAGTCCTCTGGTCCCTACAATCTTTTTTGGACTCTCTTCTACAACGTTCTCTGAACCTTAGGTGCAAGGGTTGTTTTGTAGATGAATAAATTGCAGCTGGACACTCTATGACTGGTTGTTCTCCGAATTTTGACCAGTTGTGGTTTTCTGTAAACATCACTGTGTGATGCCAAAAGTACCCTCTTTGATGAGCATAAGGCTGGGCTGGAGGATGACACCACAAATGGGTAGCCAATGTGGTAGTTTCATCCTAAGGGATTTTGTTGACTAAAACAGTGAATGACCTACAGAGACCTGTTGTAGGAGACTGCTAGTTTATTTCCCTACCACCCAGCAGTTCAAAGTTGAAATGACCACTCAGATACCGTATTAATTAAATCACTGCTTGCCCCATTAGCTCTCAATTCTTATTGGCTAACTCTTACATATAAATTTAAAACATTTCTATTAGTCTGTGTACCACCATGTGGCTGTGGCTTACTGGGTAAAATTCCATCTGGCATCTGTCTCTGGTGGCAGCTCCATGGCCTCTCCTGACTCTGCCCTTTTTTCTCCAAACATTCAGTTTAGTTTTCCCTTCCTAGCTCTATTCTACCCTATTACAGGCTCAAGATAGCTTCTTTATTAACCAATGGTATTCACAGCATACAGAGGGGGAATCCCACCTCAGAGACCCCTTACTACCTCAGTCTTTTTTTTGTTTGTATGAACTGCTTTTGACAATAAATTCATGTATATTCCCTCACATCATCTCCTCACTTACTCTTCAGTACTGTGCTGCATCAATCCAAGTGAAAACAAAAATATTTGTTTATCCCCTAAAATGTGTCACAAGTGTTTCTGTGACTACATTTGCATAGGTAGTTTCATTCCAGGTTCTAATTTTATAAAACGTCTTGAGGAAAAATTGTCTCAGTTATTTTTCAATTGTTATGACAAGACATCATAACCAATGCAACTTATAAAGAAGACACTTAATTTGGAGATCCTGGCTCCAGAAGGTTAGAGACTATGACTTTCATGGCTGAAAACATAATAGTGGGCCAGCAGATATGACATTAGAGTAGTAGCTGAAAGATTACATCAGATTCGTAAGCAAGGGCCAGAGAGAGCTCAGTTGGAAAAGCATGGGCTTTTAAAAACTCAAAGTGAACCCCCATGACACATCTCTTTCAACAAAGCCACACTTTCCAATATTTCCCAAACAGTTCCAACTGTAGACCAAATATTTAAATACATGAGCCTATGGGGGGTATTCTCATTAAAACAAGCACAAAATTGCAACTAAAGGAGAATGAGTTAAGAGGGAGGTGGCCTTGAGGACATTTGTCCTCTCAAGAAACGTGCATAGGATTAGATACGGTACACCAGGAAAGGAAAAGGTTTGCATAGGATTAGATACGGTACTCCAGGAAAGGAGGAGGAGGTATGTAGCCTTAGAGGTGGTATCCAAGCACTCATGATGGGCAATGGGATTTCTGAGTAACTGATTAATGATGTTCAGCTGAGTGGTGAGGAATTTCAGAAAAGCAGTTACAAGTTCAACAGGACATAGACTATAGAAAAAGAGGTGGCACAACTTCTGTGGGTTAATCTTAGGATTACAACAGAACTGCTATATATGAGCTGCCCGTGCATGCTTCAGCAATAATAACAACATGGGGGAATAATGGATCCTATGGCATCCTGTGATGAACATTGGATAGACCGCTTCTCCTTCAGGGAATTACTTGCCTCTTTTCATTTCATGGATTTCCTAGGCTTTAAAGAACTGCTACCCACAAGCTCATACCCACTTCTAGGACAGTCCAGGTTCAGTGACTGATTGATATGGGAAAACTAAGTTCTGGCTAATGTTTAAAGAACTTCAAGAGGCCAGGGTAGCCCCTTCATTTTCTATAGTCAAATAGTGCTTTTGAAGACTCTTCCTTCCACCCACTCTGCCTCTTTTATTTCCTGTCAACTGGCACTAATTACAAAGGCTTAACTTCAAAAGCATTGTACATGCTTCCTCTCTGTCTCAGAGATGGCTTCCTGGGAAACCTCAACTCTAACATCATCTAGTGGTATCTTTGCTAATTTATGTTCCACAAAATTTATCTTAAAATACTATTCGTAAGATGCTAGTATTTGGAGGCAATGCTCTTAAGAGGTGGTTAGGTCATGAGAGAGAGATTGAGCTCTCATGAATGAGATTAGTGGCCTCATAAAATATACCCTAGAGAGATCTGTCTCTTGAGGCTACAAGGAGAAGAAGCAGACATCTATGAGAAAGTGGATCCTCATCAGTCATGAAACATGCCAAATATTTGATCTTGGGCTTCTTATCGTCCAGAAGTATGAGAAATTAATCCTTGTTGTCTATAAGGTATCTAGTCTGTGATGTTTCTTTATGATAGCTTAAATGAACTAAGATACCAAATATGTTCATTGCAAAGCATTTTATCATTTGATAACTAGTTATTTGAATATGGACAAGAAATCTGTGATTCCATTTTTGGCAATCTTTAATGGTTGTCACATGCCATGGCTGTTGCAGGCATCAACTCACACCAATTTTGAATACCTGCTTGAGACCTGTAAGAGAGTAACAATCAAAATGCAAGTATGCATGATGGAGAACCCACTGAGAATCACCCCTTTCAGGAGATATTGGCAACTGATAGCTTCTGTGGGAAGGAAAGTCAGTGTTATTTGTAAATTTGGCTGCAGGTAGGCTGCTTATGCCCCAGTGGGTGACCACATACCCATGGGTACATGGGCAGAAGTAACTGTCCTTAAGGTTGTTAATAGCAAAAACAAAAAATAAAAGGAAGGCGTGAAGCTGGAAGGGAGCTTGTGGGATAAGAGAAATGGGAGCGTTGGAGGAAGATAGGAGTGGATGAATATAATCAAGATTCTCTTATATAAACACATGAAACTTCCAAAGAATGAAAGTATTAACTTTTTCAAAAGCTCACCGCACTTCACTTTCGCCTCCAACTTTTCTGGCCATCATCACTTTGTCACCAGTTGGTCAACATCGTCAGAATAGGATTGGACATGAACTAACATTATCTCAGGATTACTGCTAGAATAATCCATACCATCACAAGAACAGATTTCAGGACCTTGGGTAGCAGCATATGTAATCCTCCTCCTTCAACCTTGATGTTTATTTTCCTCAACAGGCTACCCTTCTATCATGTGGCAGCTCAGTGCGTCATTCTCTCCTCACTAGAGGCACATTAGGAAGTTGCCGTCTTAAACTCAAAGGTCAGGCCCTTCCCAGCCCCCATTTGAAATCTTTTTTTTTTTTTTTTTTTTTTTTTTTGGTTTTTCGAGACAGGGTTTCTCTGCAGCTTTTTTAGAGCCTGTCCTGGAACTAGCTCTTGTAGACCAGGCTGGCCTCGAACTCACAGAGATCCGCCTGCCTCTGCCTCCCGAGTGCTGGGATTAAAGGCGTGCGCCACCACCGCCCGGCTTGAAATCTTTATCTCGAACTTTCAGTCTCCAGACTTGGCAGCGAGAAATTTCTCATACTTATAAATTAACCAGTCTCAAACATTTTGTTATAGCAGCAGACCATTACTGTGACTTTACCTGGATGCAGAGTAATGAAACATATGTTGTTGTAGGAAATGGGGATTTGTCACTTTCAGAAAGAATTTATACTACAGAGAGATACAAACAATAAACCTTATCAACATGGATTTGACTCCAAGACACCTGAATGATCTATTATTTCTGAACACAAATACAGCTATTAATGAAAATATATTTAAATGTTTGCAAACTGAAGATGTACGCATGATTTTTTTTCTTATATCTGTTATCTATGATCAAATACTAATTAGCATGCATACAACTTGAACTTTGGTTCTTCCCTAATATAAGAAGCAGTTTATTGACATGCTGTCATTGTGTGATGGTGGTTCATTAAAATTCTTAAGTATGCTGTTACATTGAAAGTATTTAGGAAAAAAATTAGAAAAGGAAGTATTTAGGAGACAGTTGAAAGGAACCCCCAATAGTCTAACTTCAATTAATGAATGTAATGAATAGATAGAATGGATTATTACATTCTGTCTTAAAGTTGAACATAAATGCCATTAGTTAATAAAACATTAAAATTTAGAAAATGAATGAACTAATGAGGAAAATGGAAAGCTCTTATAGCTGAATTTTGATTAATAAATATAGATAGGATAATAGCATTTGGGGTACAGCAAAGTAATGGTTACAAAAAGAACATTAGTGAGTAATAAAATCAATCAGTACAATTCTAATAAAAAACAGGTTATACGCACAATTTCAAAATAGTTCTTCGCAAAGTGGTTGTTAAGTACAAAGTAAGAAATTATAACTATATAGAGAAGAAATCTTGTAAAATGTTGTTATTAGGTCACTAACAATACTACAGTATCACCATATCAAGTATCTCCTGATGGCATGCATTGACAGAGCCCAACATTGCTTTAATGGCAGCAATATACAGATATATTTACCAGAAATTTATGCTTCAATTAAATCATGGTGAAATTTACACCAATTTAGGTTGAAGAAATACTCTATAACAATTGGCACAGCCTTACAAAATGTCGGGTAATGAAAAACAAAGGAAAATCAAGGTGAGACAAAGTCCAGAGGAGACTCCCAGCTCTGAAAATCACAGGAAACCATGACAGAATCATGACATGAGTCAGGAATGTATTCTGGGTCATGGCACAACATGCACATGCATGTAGCAACCAGTGGGCAGTGTCAACTGTCTCCCCCTGCTACTTCCCCTAAACTCAGTGTTCCAATGCAGCTATACTTGCTAGACAGCAAGCCACAGTTATCCCGCTCTCTCCATCTGTTTTTTGGGCTGGGATACCAGCAGTGCTGTTGTGCCCTCCCTTTTCTGTAGGTTCTAGAGATCCAAACTTGAGCCTTCACATTTGTGTGACAAATGCTTTACTGGCTGGGCCACCTCCCTAGCCCCTACCATCTACTTTAAAATAGTAACTCTTGGCATCCAGGTAACGTTCTCATAATGTTCTATTTATTTTAGCTTTTCCATCAAATATAGTTCTTAAATATCAGTGTTTGAAAATCTTACATTTACCAACAAGGATTATATATATATATATATATATATATATATATATATATGTATGTATGTATATATATGTTGTGTGTGTGTGTTTTTAAGAACTATTTAGGTGCTTATCTTATTTTGAGAACAAAATTGCTGGCATATATAATTGTATAAACTCTTTGTACACATTTCACTGTCCATGATGTTCCACTTTCTGAAATGGTTTCAAAATACAATACCTTTGGTACAAGCAAGCATAAAGAACGTTTTATAATTTGCGAAGGTAATTAACTTCTAAATTTATTATAAATCAATTATCTGAAATTACTTTTTAAATTGAAAAATTTAAAAATTAAAATGTAATATTTTATACATATTATTTCTAAATGTAATGTACTCACCAGTTCTATTTATTTTACAAATCCTACTAGTCTCCATTATGTATGAAGAACATGGCCCTCCCATGACCTGAAGGCTTCTTCAGAAGTTCTGAGGTTGTAAAATGACCAGAGAAGCCAATACATAAGACCAAGCTATTGCGTGCTTAACTGACTTGACACCTGTGCATATTTGTATGAAATGAGAATGATATGATTGTCTAGGTTGTGGCTTGCAAAATTCTGTATGTACAAGATAGCGGAGGGACAAAACAGAAATAAAAACATGCAGCCACTCTGTTTATAATTTACCCTGAATGACCTAGACTGTTTAAATTGCCCTTATGAAATAGAAATCATGCTTTTTTGTTATTCAAGAAACTAAATATCAAGCAGGTTTAATAATTGAGTAGCCTTCCATAAAATAAGAGCACAAAGTGAATAAATGGATAACTAAAATTGGTAAGTAGAAATACTTGAATATAAAGAGCCAGTTATCAATTTACCCCATATTCCTCCCACCAACAATGGCAAATTGTTTTCCCTTCGACACTCCATTTCTGGATATACCTGCTACATCTATTCTTTACTTTCATTCTGGTAGTGTGTGTGTGTGTGTGTGTGTGTGTGTGTGTGTGTGTGTGTGTGTGTGTTGGAATACCTTGCCTTTCATAACTGTAATACTGACCCTCTCCATTCCATACACTGCAGAATTTTCATCGTGACAACTATTGATGCACATTACTATTAGCAAAATACATAGTATGATGAAAGCTGTACCACCATCCTTTAACTCTCGTCCACCTATTTCCTTCTCTGCAGTCTTTTTAATCGCGTTAGCTCTCCCCAGGAATTCTCTGCAGAGCAGCCTATGGAGATGGTTTGAGCTGGAGACACAATGTCAAAACTCTATAGCTCATAGCATCCTAGGACTTGGGCAGAGAATTGTGTGCACAGAGCTTGTTCACTACCCTTGTTCTCCTTAGTCCTTTGGTGTTACTGATCTGGGCTCCTTCTCCTACTGTGTGACTCAAGCATACACTGGCTCTTTATAGACCACTTATTCAGTCCGTAGGGACTTTTCCACACACTATCACATTCCATCTGCACAAGCAGCCTGTAGAGTAATATTATGAGCCACGCTTCAAAAACGATAACATGCAAGAGGCCCCAAAGCAAAGGTTTGTTCCCAAGATCGATGGTTCATAAGTGGACAGGCAAGATCTTACTGGAGAGTTGTGTGGTTTTGAACACACCATGACCCTCTCAATACAGTTGCCTCCCATGTGACATACAGCAGGAATCACACAGTCATGTAAATGACAGATCTGATTCTGGGAAGCAGTATATGCTCCACGTAAATACTGCACCCTTTGTCTATCTCTCTCTGATGGAGTATTTCTAGCCACAGGGAAGTTGGCACTAAGAAGGATATTTAAGGAGAAGTAAAAGCTACCAAACCTCTAGTCGTCTTCTCTAGTCGTCTTCTTGGTTGGAGAAGTAGATCCAAATCGATAGCCCTGGGAATGTATTGCGTTCTTATCTTCTTGATTTTTTGTTTCTAATATAAAAAAGGTATGAAAAACTTACACAAAAAGATGGATGAGACGTATTGAAAGGAAGAGAGACTATAATTTCCATCCTTGCCATGAAGAGAGAAGACAAAACTGCAGAAGATAGTAAAGAAGCAAGAAACAACTTAAGAATTACAGAGGACAGTGAACACAAAGAATGCCAAGGCAAATCCTGGATGTGCTTATTTAGCAACTTTTAGGAAAATTGAGTTCCGCCATTGGGATGGCTGTCTATGTTCTTATTTCCCTCGGTACTAAATAACTGGTTCTTGTAGATTTCCAAGGGCATCTTTCTCAGTACTGAAAGAAACAAGGGATGTAGTCACAGACAGTACCTAAAGACCTATAATCAGAGACCCTGCATTCTCCACCACTGAAAGCCAGCTGGGCCTTTTCACATGTGTACTCTGCCACCCAGCTGCACCATGTCAGAGTGTTCCTGAGGTTCACAATGAAGGAAGGTATGTTTGGTTCAACCTTTCCCCATCTCGCTGGAAAGGTGACCACCAGTTGGCTCATTGAACAATTGGGAAGAATAAAAAATTTCAAGGGATCCCATGGAGAAGGTGCTAGTTAGAGAGTCGGGTGGTAATGAATGAGCTAGCCCTCATGATAGCAGCTCATGGAAAACACTGCACACACTCACTCTCTTAATGAAAACTCTAATCCTGGAAAGAGTGGGTTTTGCTTATTGCCCTTGCCTTGAGGAAGAAAATTAGTGTACATAGATAGCATTCTGAACGTGGCCAACAGACCTCCACATTGCCTTTGGAAGTACACGAGGTCTCTCATGTGACTGTCTATGCTTCCTGAGCATAAAGCAGAAGAGCCACTGGTGCACGTGTTGCATCTCCTGCTTTGCCACCCTGCTTCCTGGGCGAACAGCAAGAACTGTGCATCTGATAGTTTTTTTTCCCCATGAGTTGCTGAAAGCTGGAGAAATGAGTCAAGAGGCACATAATTAGACTGCCTGACTTCAGTTTAGTTCTTGAATTTTCTTTTAGACTTCAATTAGTGTGAGTATGTCCCTGGAGAAGCTATAAATCAGCCCAAATGAATGTAGCACACAGGAGAAGTGCAAAGACCGAGCATGTTAGCATCCGAGTGAGCATGGACCAGGCTGCCTCTCCTTAGATTTCCTTATAAGGGTATGACTGACCTCAGGAATGACTGTGAAGCTTAGTTTAGCTCAGTTCAATAGACATTTATTGAGATCCATTAGCCTCTAACATCTAAGTTGGGATCTGGCAGTAATAGCATGAGAATAGATGATAGTAATGATTACTATTTATTTAGCACTTTCTACTTTTAGCCAGGCAATAGCAAGAATATTAAATGTGTTATCTTATTTAACAGTTATAGCAACCCTATAATGCACATCCTGTTAATACCAGAGGAGACAGAGGATTTCAGCTATTGTCTACACACACACATAAGTCAGGAAATACAGGAAAGCCTGGATTCCAATCTAGGTCCGATTTCTTAACATTATGTGTGGCTTGCCAGATTGCTAGCTGTTGACCAAAGGACTTCTCTACTCTTTCCAAAGTACATGGCAAGGCTATATTCCCCAGCTTGTTTGTACTGAATTATATTCATCTGTGTCTTCTTTCTGATACATCATAAGTTTAAATCATGTATATGTGCCACAAAGATTTGAGACTTCAAAGTTGGCACAACCTCCATCCAAGAACTATATTGCATTGCAAGTACTGGATACCACTGAAAATCGGTGCCAAGTGATAACACATCAGAACCTGAGAGCAACTTGGATGATTACTAAATCACAGTACTAAGAAAACCACACACCAATCAGGGGCATCATCTTTGGGCTGCCACAGAAAAAAGAGGTTGCACTAATTTATGCACTATCTAGTATGAACAAATCATTATTTTTTATCTTTGAGTCAATAAGTACAGAATGCTCTTAAATCCAATATGCTTTTGTTTGTTTTCTGTCTGGTAGTGCTAGATTTTGAAGTTAGTACCTTGTTCAGTTTCATAAACATCCTGGCATAGAGCTGCATACATACATGTTTTGTATGCGGTTGACCCATTGCTTGTATATTTCTAACCCTTCATTTGGTGTTAAACTCTGCTTTCTCTTGCGAAAGCCCTCAGCTCTGAGAACAGAACTTGAACTCACTTTATGCAGCAATTATTCTTACCCACTAAGCAACCTCTCCAGGCCTAAATAGACTATTGTTATAAAAGGAATATTTGTGATGTTTACAATACTTGCCTTGGATGAGAGAAAACAGAGTTACTGCTATCTTTTCAAATCAAAATGGTTTTCAGAATTCATGTTCACTAAAGACCAAAATGGGGCTAGTGGGTAGAATATTTGAGATGTTAAGTTTTAGTTTACTTTGTGAATTATATGTATTCTTTTTCTTCAATGGGCACAAACAAGAAAAAATACCTTTAGGAGACAAGTGAACTAACACAAAACATCTTTAAGAGTCTGTGAGCCTGGATGGCCATTCATCACATAGTTCAGCAATGTGGCAGGGATGTGGAGAAATTCATGCCACTATTTTCTCTGATCTAAACATCACGCAGTTCTGAGGGTATTTGATTTTTAGACTTTGAATCATATTTCATGACTTTCCACTTCTAAATCTATCATAATAAAATTTTCAATGTGACTGGATTCTATTGAAGAAAGTAGGCACGCTTAGTAGATTCTTTTGTTGCAAAGACTACTTTGTTTAGGATCCTGACTCTAATACCTTCTAGATATGTGAATTGAAGAAACCATACATTAAAATATTTTCTACCTTAGGATTCTCATCTTTATCAGAAATGATTATGACAATACCTACCACATTAGGGATTTCTGAAGGTAAACGTCAATCTACATTGAGCAATTAGAAACAATTCTTTATGCAACATAAGTTTATGAGAAATATGAGCTTCAAATATTACTATACACACCATTGCTTTATTCTGCCATCATCACTTGCTAGTATTTTATTCTTCTTTCAGGACTTTTCAGTGTCTCTGCAAACAAAATGAGCCAGGATATTTCTATACTCTCGGAACATTCCTTTACTCAAAAGGCAGATGGACATGTAGCATCTAAGTCAAGGAAGCTTTAGAATGACTGGTGAAATTTAAGACATTGTAGCTATTCTCAGTTTGGAAGAATGATCTGAGAACAAACTATGAAAGATTGCCCTGATCACGTGATCATTTCTGCGGACCTTGAACAATTCCCTTGCCTTCTGTCATTTCTTTTCTTGCCTCTCATTTTTATTAAGTTTAAATGCAGTCTTTGTTTCTCAAGGACTTGATCTTATTGCAGGGACTTTGCCATGAGTAAAGACTAAAGAAATTGTTGGGTTTAGACTCCACTTGTTTAGTTAGATTCTGTGAGTATGTTTTATTTCCATTGGTTAATAAAGAAGCTGATTTGGCCAATGGCCTGACAGAATAGAGCCAGGTGGAAAACCCAAACAGAGATACATGGAGAAAAGGGGTGGTGTCAGGGATATGAGAGGTAACACCATGGTCACATGGCAATACATAGATTCACAGAAATGAGTTAATTTAAGAAGATGTAAAAGCTAGTTAGCAATAAGCCTGAGCAATCACTCAAACAGTTTGTAATTAATATTAAGCCTTTGAGCGTTTATTCAGAAACTGGCAGGAGGGAGAGAAACCTTCAGTTACAGCCTCTGGTAATATATTCTTTTATCACTATTGTCACCTACAATCTTACCCATTTTTTAATTCTGATATAAAGCGATTGTGAGTGTACTGAGTATGGGTGTTGGTCATTCCTAATTTTTCCTACTTGAATTCTGATTTCACAAATAAACATGGTGGACTTAATACATAATACCTCATCTACTAATAGCTCCTAATACCCTACAAAGGTAGGTACGACTTTCTAACATTACAGGAGGTAAAACGCAGAGGTGCTGGCTCAACAGTACAATTCTAGTAAGCGGCAGAAGTGAGGTTTGAGTGCTGATCAAACCTTTGATATTCTTTCAAGTTCACAATTAGATCTTTCATTGCTTATCAACATTTACCTTGGTTTTTGTCAGGCTGTCCATTCAGTAAATCCTGGCTGATGGCTGTGCTACGTACTGCTTTCATTTCCAATTGATCTGCCTTCTCCACGAGTCTCTCTTCGTCTAAGCTTGATTTTCTTATAGCACATAGATGTGCTTATAGCATGCAGTGAGGTGTTAAACTCTGAAATTCTTCATACTCACCGAGGAGCCGAAAGTGCATCTCCACTGTGCTCCCTGCGAGCCATTTAATTCCCCCATCGAATTACTGCAATCATTATGATTGATCTCTCCTCTTTTTGCTGCACATTCCAATGCCAGCCAGTAACTTACACACTGCACTTGCAACATAGCCGGTATGACTAAAGAACCGAAATTTATTGTTCAAGACAAATTTTGTATCGATTTAAATTTCAACATTAAAGCAATTTAGGGTATTTAAATGTTGGATACCAAGCAAATGAATTGAGACCAGCTGTCAGTATGCAGTGGACAGTGATTTCACCAAATTAGTAAAGAGAAAGTAATACAAAATAGGGTTAATGATTCATTATATTGGCGGCATGTTTAAAGAGCAACGTTTTGACACACAAAGATAAAACACAGCAGATAAATAAGCTTCAGTTGTCCTTTTATTTTGTGAATGGTGACAACTAAAAGTTTAAAACACACACACACACACACACACACACACACTGTGGTGCATTTTAACTGAGTAGTACTGCTACTGGCACTCCAAAGATAGGGATGTTCTTTTAATCATTCTTATATTTCTAGCTTCAAACATGAAATAGATGATGAGAAGAGGTGACCGAGTGGGTGACTGCCTCACTTGATAACTTGCACTGTGCTTCCTATGGAAGGTGGTCAGTAAATACTGGACATTCAGGTAATGTATTATATAAGGTTTAGAATAAGAAAGTCTTATCCAAGGGAAAGCATTACTTTTATCACTTTCCTTTTTTAAAAAAAAAATGTTTTTATTTTATTTATTTATTTATTTATTTATTTTTTTGGTTTTTTGAGACAGGGTTTCTCTGTAGCTTTGGAGCCTGTCTTGGACCTAGCTCTTGTAGACCAGGCTGGCCTCGAACTCAGAGATCTGCCTGCCTCTGCCTCCCGAGTGCTGGGATTAAAGGCGTGAGCCATCACCGCCCGTCTTTTTATTTGAAATAGAATTGTGTCATTTTCTCATTCCTTTTCTCTTCCAGCACCTCACAGTTTCCCTCCTTTGAATGTGTCTCACGACCCACCTTCTCGGTCTATTTTTCTTTAATACTGTCACACATACACACATATGCATATAATTTTGTATATATTTGTATGCATATATGGGTTATAAACATATATGTATCTATAAATACAATCTATTTAGTCCATTTTTGTTGGTGGGGTGTATTTGGTTTCAAGACTGAACCTCTCTGCATTTGACAACCAATAAGCGGCTCATCTCGTGGAGACTAATTCTCTTCTCAGCCATTATTAGTTGTCTGTAGTTCTTTGTCTAGGAATGGGACCCGGAAACTTTTACCTCTTTCTACATTAACTTGTCCACTGGTATTCATACTGCTTTTGTCCTGTTTATGCAGCCATTTCTAGGAGAGATTGTTTCACAGACTTCCTTGTATCCTAGCTCTTACAGTTTCTGCCCCTCATCTGAGCCGTAAGATGCAGGAGCTGTGGTGTAGATGTATTCACTGGGGCTAATTTAGTTTTATCTCTGCATTGTGTCCAGTGTGATTTTCTCTGATGATCTCCATTTGCGATGAAGAGAGGTTTCTTTGCTGAGGGATGGTAGCTATATTCGTCAGTCATTATAGGCATAAGGTTTAGAATTGGAGGAGAAATTATTAAAGTGACAATAGCACATTCTTTTCTAAAGTCCAATAGGCTTGGTAGACTTAATATGAGTTTTCATGTCTTGGAGGAGCTATAAAGTCAAAGAGACAAAATAAACCATGAGTTGCTACAGTACGTCTTGGAATATTTTACCTTTAGCCCAAGTCCACCACATGTTTTTGAAGAACTTACTAACAACCTGCATTGCCTTCTTTTAGTATGGAAAATGTCAACAATTTGTATGCCCTACTGTTAGGGTGTCTTGTACAATTAAAGAATGTGTTTGAGTGGTAAATAGGTCATGGAGAGCTACGGATTGAAGTGGTTTAATATGATGATACCTCTTAGAGGAAGGATCTGATTACCTAGAAATCTTTCTGGTGTCCTTCCAACAAACAACTTGAAACTAATGTACATCCCTTCATAATGCAATGCATACCTATTTTTTTCCTCTAAATTCCTTCTATATATCTATAGAGTCCACATTTGCAAGCATCTTGTTACTGCTATTATTGTCATAAAAGTTTGCAAAATTATTTATTGCACTTAAACCTGAATGCAACGAATATCATTTTGGGACTATTTAGAAGATTACCTTACCTTTTTCTTACAGTCTTCTTCTCTTGCAGAAAGAGATGACACTTCCCATTCATTGGTTGTGTGATTTGGCATTGGTCATTAGAATGGGAATGGATGCTATATGTGTACACCCAGTCCAAATAGTAAGTCTCTGCAGCTTTGTTTCTCGTGATACCATCTGTAACCCACATGACATGTGCCAGATGTCTGTTTTTCCTTTAAGAAAGGACCCAAAGTGAGAAGTCACGTAGAATATGCAAAGGCAGCTACTGACATGTAATATAATGTAATGAAAACAAAATACAGAGCAAGCTTACCCTTATAAGCTACTAATATTTGGGGGTTGTTGAACAACAAAACTGCATTATGCGGCCTACTTCTCATAGACATACCCCATCTTCACTCTATATTTTGAATTGGAAACACAAGTTTAGGGAAGTCATATAACCTTTTCATCCTTCTATTTGAAAAGTTAATGTAGTCAATGACAGGCCAAAGTTGTGAGTAAAATCTAAAGACTGGGATTCATATTGCTCTAAACAAATGTTAAGACTCCTTAACTGCAAAGTAAGCTTCACAAATGGTAAGTTTAAAGGCATCACCATTATGATCAAAGCAGTTTGAGGCCAAACTTAATAGAAGATTAAATTTTTCTTTAAAATTATCCTAATTTTTAAAACTGTATCATTAGCATAATATTATCTAAACGCTTTCCTCAACTGCTTAATTACAGAGCAGGCAGTTAAGCTGATCAAGAGATGCCATTAACAGACAAATCCCAAGCAAATATAATGAAATGTAATTATAGGGAGTCAATGGTCTGGAGTTTCCCAGAGCCTCTCAGAACACTAAGAAGGTTCTAAACATGATTTATGCCACGACAAAGTGAACCTGTATTTACCATTTATTCTCCCCATAATCTGCTAATTGTGGTAGATAGAGAAACACACACATTTAGATAAAATAACTGTCCCTTTGCACAACGTCATAGGACGTTTAAAACCTCTTCCTGCTTTCCACGTGTGTGTGT